>NW_011494753.1:9865813-9884629 GCF_000754665.1 Bison bison bison | reverse complement strand
CAATGGACATGAGTTTGAGTAAACTCCAGGAGTTGGTGATGGACAGGGAAGCCTGGCATGCTGCAGTTCCTGGGGTCAGACATGACTGAGGGACTGAACTACCTGATCATACAAAGTTCCTGCAATAATATTGACTATATTCCCTATTATGTACATCACATCCCCATGACTTATTTTATAACTGGAAGTTTGTGCCTCTTAATCCCCTTCACCTATTTCATCCAGCCCCTCCCTTTGCCTCCCCTTTGGCGACCACCAGTTTGTTCTCTGTATCCGTGAGTCTGTTTCTGTTTTGTTTTGATTGTTAGCTTTGTTTCTAGATTCCACATATAAATGAATCATACAATATTTGTCTTTATCTGTCTTATTTGACTTAATATAATACCCTTTAGGTCTGTCCATTTTGTTGCAAATGGAAAAAGTTTGCTATTTTATGGCTGTGTAATATCCCACTATATATGTATACAACATCTGATTTGTCTGTTCATCTTTTGATGAACACTTAGGCTGCTTCATTATATTGGCTATAGTAAGTAATACTGGAACGAACATAGAGGTGCATGCTGCTGCTGCTGCTGCTAAGTCGCTTCAGTCGTGTCGGACTCTGTGTGACCCCATAGACAGCAGCCCACCAGGCTCCCCCATCCCTGGGATTCTCCAGGCAAGAACACTAGAGTAGGTTGCCATTTCCTTCTCCAATGCATGAAAGTGAAAAGTGAAAGTGAAGTTGCTCAGTCGTGTCCGACTCTTCGCAACCCCATGGACCGCAGCCCACCAGGCTCCTCCGTCCATGGGATTTTCCAGGCAAGAGTACTGGAGTGGGGTGCCATTGCCTTCTCCATAGAGGTGCATATGTCTTTTCAAATTAGCACTTTTGTTTTCTTTGGATAAATACCCAGAAGTGGAATTCCTGCCTCATATGGTAGTTCTTTTTTTTTGATTTTCTGAGGAAACTCCATACTGTTTTCCACAGTGGTGGCACCAGTTAACATTCCAACCAGCAGTCCTGTTTTTTGCACATCTTCACCCACATTTGTTATCTGTTGTCTTTTTGATAACAGCCATTCTGACAGTGTGAAGTGATATCTCATTGTAGTTTTTATTTGCATTTTGAAGACTCTTGAAAGTCCCTTGGACTGCAAGGAGATCCAACCAGTCCATTCTAAAGGAGATCAGTCCTGAGTGTTCTTTGGAAGGAATGATGCTAAAGCTGAAACTCCAGTACTTTGGCCACCTTATGTGAAGAGTTGACTCACTGGAAAAGACTCTGATGCTGGAGGGATTGGGGGCAGGAGGAGAAGGGGACGACAGAGGATGAGATGGCTGGATGGCATCACCGACTCGATGGACATGAGTTTGAATGAACTCCAGGAGTTGGTGATGGACAGGGAGGCCTGGCGTGCTGCAATTCATGGGGTCTCAAAGAGTCAGACATGACTGAGCGACTGAACTGAACTGAACTGAATAATTAGTGATGCTGAACATGTTTTTATGTGTATGTTGGCCATCGTTATGTCTTCCTTGGGAAACTATCTATTCAGGTCCTCTGCCCATTTTTTAACTGGATTGTTTGTTTTTACTGATACCAAGTTGTGTGAGTTCTTTATATATTTTGAATAGTAACCCCTTATCAGAGCTATCATTTGCAAATATCTTTTCCCATTGAGTAAGTTTCCTTTTCATTTTGTTGATGGTTTCCTTCACTGTGCAAAAGCTTTTTAGTTTTGTAGTCCCATTTATTTATTTTTGCTTTTGTTGCCTTTGCCTAAGAAAATAGATCCAAAAAAATCATTCCTAAGACCAGTGTCAGAGACTATACTGCCTATGTTTTTGTCCAGGAGTTTTATGGTTTCAGGTCGTATAGTTAAGATGTTAATTCATTTTGAGTTTATTTTTGTAAATGCTGTTTTATTCTTTTGCATGTGGATGCAACGTCAAAGTTTTCCCAACACTATTTATTGAAGAGATTGTCTTTTCCCCACTGTGTATTTTTAGATCCCTTGTTGAAATTAATTGACCATATATGCATGAGTTTATTTCTAGATTCTATTCTGTTCCATTGATCTTTGTGTGTGTGTGTGCCAGTACTGTACAGTTTTGATTACTGTAACTTTGTAGTATAGTTTGAAATCAGGGCATATAATACCTCCAGCTTTGTCCTTCTTTCTTAAGATTGTTTTGGCAAGGAGTTCTTAAAAGATGGTTCAGCCTTATATATTCCAGTTTGAATGGTCAAGCTGGTTAAAAGGCCAATTTGGGGAAAATCACAGATGTCCTGGTGAGGGATGTTATACTGCCCAGAATGTGGCTGCCTCATGAAACCTCCCTGACTTTCCCCAACTTTACTTTGGTCCTTAAATCTGCACTCCCCCCCCCGCCCCACATACATCTCAGATGACTCCTGTGTCATTTATTCTATGATGCTTTATTCTCTATAGCATCATTCTTATCTCCTCCTCACCAAAGTTATTGATTGAGAACCACTTCTTTCTTAATATTTGAAAAATCCTCAAAACTTCCTTCTGTATCTTCCATCTAATAAATGCTCCATAAATATTTGTTAAATGAGTAAGCACATAGTTCAGTAGCTGTTAGCACTCAAAGTGCCTCCAAGTCAACTGGAAAGATTTAAAATATGGATGCCAGGACTACATCCCCAAAGATTCTGACTGACAGTGTTGGGTATTTTTGTTGTAAAACTCCCAGGTGATTTTGATGTGTGGGTTGGAGTGGAAAATTAGGGGATGGGGCTGATTCTGGGTAGTCTGCAGTATTACTTGGGAATATCATCATACCCTCTCTAAATGCTTGTATATTTACCTTTTCCTCATGAAAGATGAAGCTATGACAAAATGCCCTGATTATCTCACCTTTAAAGTTTTTCAAAATAATGAATATGAAATCTACCCTCCGGGGTACTGATCCAGATCATTTGGTTGCATCTTCCAGAATGTGCTGTAAATTAGCTGCCCTTGGGAAGGAGAAGGTGAATTGCTGTTTTCACTAGACATCTGGAATTTGACTGAATGACTTATTTTTAACAGCTGTGGATCCGGAAAACACCAAAATAGAAAGGGGTTAAAACATGGCTTCTTCAAACACAGAACTCAGAAAGTCTGGCAATGGCATGATTGTGCAAATGTTTTGATTTCAGAAGGGGGAAGTCTTCATTTAATTCTATATAATGTGTATATAATAATATAATTTTAAGGCACCTGCTTCAAAATAGAAAGTGGGATGTTGGAGATAATAACACTAAACAAAAATTAAACTAAACCGGGCTCAGTGCCCAGGAAAATTATCAGATTCCAAGAACTGGGCAAGGAGTAAACTAATAGAGGGTAAAAAAAGCAGGAATGGATGAAGTCATATCTGCCTCTGTTAAAAATGACCATGAAGCAATGTGATCGCTCGTGAACAATTCCGAGGGGCATTTGTTGGGTGGGTGGAGTTCCTACCCTTCTCATGTTCAGTGACAAACTTCCAGTGGAACTTGCTTTCCTAAAATGTCAGTCCCAAACAGGCCAATAATTACAACCATCATGAATTATGTTTGAACTTTTATTATGCTGTAAACTAGTTGGAAATAAGTGAACCGGTAATAAAAGTTAGAGTTAACTGAAGTCAGAAGGAAAACCTTCATGTTTCCCAGGATGCCTAAATGCCATGTAATTTACATAAACAAGGAAGGAAATCCTCTGTGTGTGTTTAGGGGTGTGGGTCTAATACAGGAACCCATGTTTTCCTGTTATTGCAAAGCATTCTTTAATCTTTTAAGCACATTTTAGGACCCACATATATTCCAGATGTGTTGTTTCCTTTGCTATTAAAACAGCAGAGCAGGGTATGACTATCAGAGAAATTTAGGAGAGTCCCTTTTGTGTCACATGGACACACAAATTAAATGAATTAAGTGGATAGACAGCCCTGGGTAGACTGGTAATATTGCATGAATTTAGTGAGGGGAAAGATTGTTCCTCATGGACTTAAACAGGCTTATATGTGGAGCTGTAGGCCAGACAGGCCATTTGTGGATGGAAGACAATAACATTTCCTTGATCTTGGTTGTTTAAGGGATGATGATTTTTTAACCATGAAAGTAAACGCAATTGGTGTGAAATGTTCATAAGCGTTTAGCCAAAATATAACTGAATCATGGGCATTAAACCTAATCATTATTTGAAATTTAAAAAAAAATGTTTGCTAAATTCTGGTTAGGAACAAAAAGAGAAGGATGGACTGAGATCCTAAAAAAAGCCCAGTCCTAGACCATAGGTTTCTCACCTAAAGGCGGGGTACCCGTATATTTTTGTTCACTTTCCCCTCTTGGTCACTGTTTTTCTGCCTAAATGACCCCAGACACTGAAGCTGTGATAAACTCTGCTGTGTGTGAAGGAGAGCCTTCTTACCACCAACCGTAACTGGCACAGGTACTTTCTGTCCTTCATCCCGCAAGGATTCGTTTTGCCATCTGTTGAGCATTGCATGGTTATTTCAAAGTGTGGGATCTGTGGGCTGCTTTGAAACTAAGAAAGAATGTAGCATTGATGTACAGGCTTACTAGGATTGCATTCATTACGAGGAGTGCTTTCCACTTTTCCTGCTTCCTTTAATAGCATCAATTCTATTTAAACTTACAATTCCTACAGCCAGAGCTCAGGAGGAGCTTTGAGGAAAATCCTTTTAAAATACTTAATTACCTCCCCTCCCTTGAGGCTCTAAGTCAAGAAGTAGGCAGACAGGCAAAAGTTCAGAGTGACTCTCTCGGCTGGCTGGTACTTGATCTCTGTCTGAGAAGTGAGAAGGTCCATCCTCAGCGTGGAAGGGAGAACTGACCAAGGCCGAGAGGAGGAGCTGCCGCAGGCCTGCAGCTGTGGTAGCCTAAGGAATTCATATGTGGAGGGGGGCCAAGGTTATAATTAGATGCAGATTAGATACAAACTAACTGTACTTTATGTTGAAGCTGAAACTCCAATACTTTGGCCACCTGATGCGAAGAACTGACTCATTTGAAAAGACCCCGATGCTGGGAAAGATTGAGGACAGGAGGAGAAGGGGACGACAGAGGATGAGATGGTTGGATGGCATCACCAACTCAGTGGACGTGAATTCGAGTAGACTTCAGGAGTTGGTGATGGACAGGGAGGCCTGGAGTGCTACGGTCCATGGGGTCGCAAAGTTCGCATGACTGAACTGAACTATAAGGCCAATTTTTTTTTTTTTTTTTGAGTGAGGTATTTCTTATTCTTTTATCACTGAAGCCTGGAATACTTACACTGGACTGCAGCATTAGAAATATGCATTGTAGTTGCGTCAGGGAACCAGTAAACTGTACCTTTAAAAGGTAGCCTTTCCCAGCCACCCCTACCTAATGCTCTCAGCCCTTTGTGCTGCTTTCCCTGCTAACCATCATGGTTTATTTGGAGCCTCCATTAGAGGGGCTTGCTATTAATTGTCCCTGTCGTGTTCAATGTGAGTGGATGAAGGCATCAATGAAGCTGCCCTTACAGTTAAAATTATATTGTAACTGCTCGAGGGTGCAGATTATAACGTCTGTTCCTTTTGAGTTCGCCTCTCACTAAAGGCACACATACTCATTCATTTTCTGTTTTCCTCTGCTTCTCTTTGTCTCTGCACTTCCCTCTCCCTCTCTCTTCCTTCCCTCTATATTTACACGGATACACATGTATACACACACACACAAATATGTCATTTTTTCTCTCTTTTATGGCACGTATGCATGTAGGCATAAGACAGAAACACCTGTGAATGGGACCAACCCACCCTGCACACTCACTGATCAGAGTGGTCTTCTCTTGGCAGTGACCAACAAGAAACCCACGCAGGCATCCATTACGAAGGTCAAACAGTTTGAAGGCTCCACGTCATTTGTGCGGCGGTCACAGTGGATGCTCGAGCAGCTGCGCCAGGTTAACGGCATCGATCCTAATCGGGTGAGTGAACTGTCCAGTGCCGAGCCACGGTGTTCTTCTCTCACAGTGACTCTCTCATTGACCTTGGCAGACTGGTGGGTGTCTGAGTTGTTTTTGACAAGGCTATTTCTCTGTTCCAGTTATGTGGCTGAGACTTTCTGATTCCTGTGCCTGTCTTATGGGAAATTATAAATCTTTTCATCATGTTGGACAGAGGCACCTAAGGAGATGCATATTGAAGAAATGCTAGCTACCTCCAATACAAAGAGCAAACTGCTAAGTGTAGAGTTCACATCTGTAATTATAATCACATCTGTAATTATCAGTATGAAAAACCATGTTCAGCAAAGTTCCATCTGTCTTCTAATGCAATCAGGGATGAGGTTTATTTACCAAAAATCAAATAAATGAACTGCACCTTAAAAATGATGTATTAGAATTCTATTGGATTTAATACATGAAACATTTCATGGTAGAGTTATGTATGCAAGTAAATTTCCTTTGCTTATACACTAACCATATATCAATGATGAGGAAAGATGAAATGTAAAATCAAACTATACACTACAATAATAAGGGATAATCTTTCCCTACCAAAGGTTGGGGACAAGATTAATATTGTTCAGTGCCAGGAACCTGAAGTAATCCTTTTTTGAGCAATGGGAAAGACCATGTATAATCTGAAATAGGATACAAGTTGATATGTGGTTAAGCTAAAGGGACTTCTGTGCTCGTTGCTTCTTGGGGACATCTCAAAACACTGTGAGACAAGAGATCTGCTTGATAAAAAGAGAAAGGTGGACTCTCTGTGCCCCTGGTGCTAATCAAGATGAACCTTGTGATTAGGAACAAAGTCTCAGAAAAGTTTTAGCCTTTATGAGTCTTAATATGGTAAACTGGAAGCCGCAATTTTTAGAGATGGAGATCATTCGTTCTTTCAATGTCTTTTCCAGGATTCTGCAGAGTTTGATTTGTTGTTTGAAAATGCCTTTGACCAGTGGGTAGCCAGCACAGCCTCAGAAAAATGTACCTTCTTCCAGATCCTCCACCACACCTGCCAGCGCTACCTCACAGACAGGAAGCCGGAGTTTATTAACTGCCAGTCCAAAATCATGGGAGGTGAGTGGGCATTTGAATGACTTTAGCCATCCCGTTTCCTTCCACTCGCTTTTATATAAAGAGTTAGGTGCTCAGCAGCATAATTAAAGACCAGAAAAAAAGAATCCGGATGCTCAGAGCTGGACTGCCTGAGGACCATTCTGGGAGCTCTTTGTATGCTAAAGACACAGTGGTGTGTTTTCAGTCTTATCCCAAAACCAATCTTTTTAAAGGAATTAACCCTTTAGATCAGATTATTTGTACCAGGAGAGGAAGCCTGTCCCTTTATTAGAATAACCTGTGCATTTGGTTTCCTCACTACCATTTCTATCATTTCATCACAGGACATTTTTAGAGTTGCTTTTTTCCTAGTATTTCTCAAGATGTTTTACAACTATTGATATGAACATTCCTACAGATCCAGTTCCTTCTCTCAAATAGCAACCTCAAATAGCAATAGTCTCTCATTTATTCCTTAATTGGCAGACAGAGCTGACTTAGGATGAGAGCTGTAAGCCAGCCTTATAGGAGCAAGTACCAGTACGGGAAAGTTAATGAGAAATGTTTAGAGAGTGCTTAGCACGTTTCCGGAGAAGGCAATGGCACCCCACTCCAGTACTCTTGCCTGGAGAATCCCATGGACAGAGGAGCCTGGTGGGCTGTAGTCCATGGGGTCGCTAAGAGTCAGACACAACTGAGCGACTTCACTTTCACTTTTCACTTTCATGCATTGGAGAAGGAAATGGCAACCCACTCCAGTGTTCTTGCCTGGAGAGTCCCAGGGACAGAGGAGCCTGGTGGGCTGCCGTCTATGGGGTCGCACAGAGTCGGACACAACTGACGCGACTTAGCAGCAGTAGCAGCAGCAGCACGTTTCTTCTAGGTGGCATTTCTTTTTAGAGAATTGAAACTGCTAAAAGTGTAAAGCCTTGCCAGTCACTCAGAGTTAAGGAAGAGTGTGTATATCATTGATCTTTTCACTGATATGTTCTCCTGGTTTTGAAAGCATCTTCTAAAAAAAAAAAAAGTACCAACTTTGTCTTAATCAAATGTCAAGTGAAGGTCACATTAGAAACATTACATTTTCCCCTTGGGCTATATATATCTTTCATATGAATATGAGGCAGAATCCATCATCCTGTCCTAATGGCTGCCGTGCACACTGTCACTTAGCCGTTAGTCCACTAGATGTGGTGGGAGAAAATGCTGTCAGCACTTCATTATTATCCACTGAAGTGTCAGCGTGCTTCTGACATAGGAAGTTGCTCACACCATATGAACCTTGAAAAGCCTCTCAAATGCTGATGCAGACCTTTGTGTTATAGCTGCTTTAATTAGTCCTAGAAAAACAGAAGAGGTGATGAGTGCATATTTTCTTCAATGTGGCTGCATCCTATGGAACAAAAGTGAAAAAACTATTAGACACAAATGTTGAAAGAAAAGGAAATATCAAACACTGACCTCTTACTGTTTGGAAGATATAATGAGGTAGAACCCCCTCTCCTGTCTGTGGCATCAGTGCTGATCAAATGAATTGTGCTTTGAAAGTCCAGCCTTAACAGACTTGGCCAAAGGTCAGAGGACCCAGGCTGAGGACCACAGATGGCCCTGTTCTCAGGGAATGGAAAATTGGTAAGGAAATTCCAGCTTTCCCTCATTCTTCATTAGAATTTTCTGTCCCATCCTAGAATCAAACTTGCTTCTTGATCTTATGCTAGGAAACATTTTCCCCGTCGGTAGCAGTGTAGTATCGTCAGTTGCTTGCCTAGCTAGCACTTGAGCAGAGTCTCCTCTAAAAAACAAGTAGTGACATATGGATTTGAAATTTCGGTTGCCCTTGGAGACAGACTTCCCTCGAGCACTCCACTCCTCCAGGTGCCATACGGGAGGCAGACAGCGTCAGAAGCCGAAGTGGTTCCATGGGGATGACTGCATTTCCTCAGAATGGAAGCAGGGTGTTTGGGTGGGGGGAGGGGACAGACTCTTTGCACTGTCCTGCGAAGGTTAAGGAGAGCTTTGGGAACTTCCCTTCCTCCTCCCCTAAAGGGCAGCACTAGGTAGCCTTCTTCCCTCTTGTCTCTGAAGCTCTCATTTCTTCTCTCAGAACAACCCGTTTCATTCCTTCATTCACTCATCTGCCAGTCACACAGCATGTAGGTACTGAGTATCCACTCTGAGCTAGCCACTCTCTACATCCTTGATGTGGAGAATTATTCTATAGTTGGCCCCTTAACAGACCCTAATCGCCACCACTCAAACCCCAGACTGGCAGGTCCCTAAGAGCCTTTCCATATGCATTGTTGTGTGCATGCATGCTGGGGCGCTTCCCACTGTATGCAGCTGCCAGCTGCTTCTATTATTGACCCAGTATTTTGATATCTTCCACCACCCTATGAACCCCAAATTATGCCGAGTTGAGACAAGAATCTGCATATTCGGTGTCAAATTGTTGGTCTGTGTAGTGCATGAAACTGAAGACTGATTTCCTGTTGTAAGAAAAAGTTCACGAGTCCAAGTCCAGAATTGTCTCCACCTCTGGGATCATGTGTCTCTCTTCTTCCGTAGACCTCGGTTTTCCCTGATGTAACATGTGGAGGTTAGTTTAAATGAGTTCCAAAATTTGTCAGGCCTGTCATTTGAGAATCTATAGTTTTTGAGGTATGGCTTTATTGTATAGGTTAATCACTGCTTAGTAATCCAATAAAGATTTAGTGCAGTTAGATACTGCCTGGTTCTGGATTCTAAGGAAGGCCAAAACGCTGGAACTAAGCACATTGCACTTTGTTGGCAGCACGCAGTGCTTAATGAGGACAGCCTGTCTTATTTAAACAGTTGTCTTTCCTTGATAACAGTTGTACCAGCACACCCTGGCTAATTAGCATGCTGATTAGGCTTCCTTTCTGCCAGTTATCACAATTCACAGACAGAAAAATTGTGTGGTTTTTGGGTCACTGCATTCTGACACCTTTAACTTTAAGGGTACCTACCCCAGCTTCAACAGGTGAGATCTATTCCAAATTTCAAAAATCTTCTGGTCTGTCCTTATGGTATGGGCTGCAAGTGCTAGACGTGGTGGTTTTCCCCGCTGTGAAATGTGGTAGATCTTGTTAATTTTAGAGAACTGGTAAGTGTCGGTGTGCTGTCCTCCACCTCCATTCTGTACATGTTATCTCATTTAGTTTTTACAGCAGCCTTTGGAAATGCAACTTATTATCTCCATTTTACTGAGAAGGAAATAGGATCAGAGGGATCAGTAAATAACTTGCCAACGGTCATATAGCCTTTGTCCTCAAGTGGCAGAGCTAAAATTCAAACACAGGCCCTCTCTAAGAACATCTTTTTCGGAGCCACGAAATGGTACATTCCAGGGAACATCATTGATACTGTCTTTGGTATAAATGGTACTCCCTAAAGTTGTTTAGGAATTTGGGGATATATTTTAGCCAGCATATTCCTAGGTATTAAAAAAGGGAGCTAAGTGGAGAGGGTCAGAGATATGAGAAGTTTTAACTGTTTTCTTACTTTTATTGCAGTATACAATTCATATAATAACTTAAACACTTTTGTTTCCGCTCTAAGAATGAAGGAATCATCAGGGCCTTTAAAATCATCTTGCTTGTTGTTTCTTTTTGTTTTGGTTCATAATAATTTCAACATATTAAAATGGCGAAGATTGCTGGAGTCCTGGCCACTCACCAGGCCTCTTAGGTATTTTGTTTCTAGTCCAACCTACCCTTGGAAAAACTGAAGCCATTTGAATGATATTTTGAAGAACAGATCTGCCTGACTGAACCACACTTTCTTTAATACCAGTTGTGATAGGATTGTCATTTATGTATCTACAATTCCATGGAATTGCGCTCTTACATTTATTGATTGTGTATATTCCAGATGGCCAGCTGTTTCTTTTTCCCATGGGGAAAGTCAGTTACACAGAAATAAATTCTTTGGCTTCTTTGAAATTCTCTCCTCCAAACATGTTATTTCCTTATCTCCAGAGGATAGACTGGGAGCTCTGATCTTCTGGTGTTGGTTATAGGATCCAGGAGACATGTCCAAAGTCTACAGTTGTGAAGACCCCCATAAATTGAAACAGGGAGGGATGTTCTGAGCAGGTGTGAGGCAGGAAGCATTGGTTTCTGCAGTCAGCATCTTTTCAGCCATCTTCTCTTCTCTGGATGGTTAGAAGACTTTATCCTCAAGCCTTGGTCATTCCTACTTTCCACTCTACCTCTCTTTTAATTTATTCAAGGTCAGTTACCTTAAAAAACACAAAGTCATTCATTCAGTTGCTGGGTCCCTAAGCTACCAAGCCATCTACAAAGATGCAAGGCAGAGGTGTAGAGCCAGTCTGGCTGCTGGAATGTTATGTAGCATTAGGAACAAAAGGACCCTGCAGGTGAAGTCTTAGCTTCATATAGCTTACTTTTTGTAAGATAGTAGCTTTTTTCTGCCTGTTATAAGCAGAGTTGATAATATAGATGATATACTGTCATATCTGGATAAGGAAATGGCTGCCCACTCCAGTATTCTTGGCTGGAAAATCCCATGGATAGAGGAGCCTAGTGGGTTACAGTCTGTGAATTCACAAGAGTCAGACATGACTTAGCAACTAAACCAGCACCACCACTATTATGATGATATATTTGTACTACAAAGATGCCTTGAAGGAATTAATCACATATGTTGAACTTTAGAAGAGACATTTACTTTCAATTAATTTATTTCAAAAAAAAAAAAAAAACATGGTCTGCCCCAAATAGTAGCAACGGTTTACTTATAACGGACCTGTTGTATTAAGTCTAGGTCCCAAGGGGAACTTTGTTTTGCTCTCTGCATTCTTCTTAATAAAATGTGATCAAATCCCACATAGTTCCCCATTGTTATTTTATTTACACTGACCTTCTGTAAGGATTGCTGCTGCTGCTGCTAAGTCGCTTCAGTCATGTCCGACTCTGTGCGACCCCATAGACGGCAACCCACCAAGCTCCCCGTCCCTGGGATTCTCCAGGCAAGAACACTGGAGTGGGTTGCCATTTCCTTCTCCAGTGCAGGAAAGTGAAAAGTAAAAGTGAAGTCTCTCAGTTGTGTCTGACTCTTAGCGACCCCATGGACTGTAGCCCACCAGGCTCCCCCGTCCATGGGATTTTACTGTTGCCGTATTATTTTTATGCCCAAATCTGTGAACTAAGGAAATCTTGAATGGTTTTGGCAACTTCTGTGTTAGAACCACCAAATAGATGCTTTGTAAACCTATTTTCTTTTTTAGAAAGTATGGTAAATTATTTGCAGAAAGAAAGTAATTTATTCCTTGAGGCAAGGTTCCATTTAAACTGAAGCATGTCCTACAGTTTTCCTGGGTTCTGAGCCTAAGCGCCTCTGGCTAACTCATTCAGTTACCTCTCCCTCTTTCCTCTGTTCTGTGTGGGTCATCGTTCAGTGAACCCCATCTAGACTGTTTGAGGCCCAGTTGTTCACATAAGCATTTACTCAGCACCAGCTGCCTGTCAGGTCCTGAGCTACCTGTGGACATCCAGCAACCAGGTGGGCACCTTTGCCAACTTTACTTACCTTCCTGGGGGGGTCATCAGGTGTAAACAGATATCAAACAATATTATACACCAAGGGGATGGCTGAGCTGCATTTAAAAGGATAGTTAATAGTTGACAGACACATAAGGGCAGGATGAAGTGAGTTCTCTCTTGCAACACTTAATCCAGACAGTGTCATTTCAGTGTTGGCTAGATTCAGAATTTGAAATGTGGCAGATTGTTTTTCCACAAAGCAGACTATTTGTAAGTGTCATGTATTTTTATTGTCACCAAAGGGTATTTCTTTAGCATTGTCCATCAACGTGCAGACCTTCAGATGAGGGTATAAAGTGCAGCCTTCTGAGCTCTATTAGAATTCCAGGGACACATATGTCTCTGATGTCCCCTTCATAGCAGGCTAGCCCTCATTCCCCCCTGCTGATTGGTGTGCTAAAGTGAAAGTCGCTCAGTCATGTCCAACTCTTTGGGACCCCATGGACTATACAGTCCGTGGAATTCTCTAGGCCAGAATACTGGAATGGGTAGCCTTTCCCTTCTCCAGGGGATCTTCCCAATGCAGGGATGGAACCCAGGTCTCCCGCATTGCAGGCGAATTCTTTACCAGCTGAGCCACCAGGGAAGCCCTGGTATGCTAAAGGAGAACCGAATGGCTTTCCTCTGGAGTCCCCTGGGGTGGAACGAATCTCAGGATGCAGACTGTGACTTTGTATTGTACTTTTCTCCCAAACACTGTAGGAACATACCCCTGAGCAAGGTGTGCGAATATTTTACCTTGTGAGTGCCCTGGGTGTGGGCATGTGTAAGGTGAGGTGACAGATGATGACACAGAGCACATGTATGCATCCTAAGAGTGTGCTTTTTTTTTTCTTAATTGAAGGATAATTGCTTTACAGAATTTTGTTGTTTTCTGTCAAACTTCAACATGAATCAGCCATAGGTATACGTATATCCCCTCCCTTTTGAAACTCCCTCCCATCTCCTGCCCCATCCCATCCCTCTAGATTGATACAGAGCCCCTGTTTGAGTTTTCTGGGCCATACAGCAAATTCCCATTGGCTATCTATCTATTTAATGTAAGTTTCCACGTTACTCTTTCCCTACATCTCACCCTCTCCTCCCCTCCCACTATGTCCGTAAGTCTGTTCTCCATGTCTGTTTCTCCATTGCTGCCCTATAAATAAATTCTTCAGTACCATTTTTCTAGATTCTGTGTATAGAATACGTTAGAATACGTATAGAATCATATAAGTAAAATAGAATCGTTAGAATACAATATTTATCTTTCCTAAGAGGAAAAGATAAAAAGATAAAACAAAAAGATTTTGTTTTTCTTATGGAAAAACAAAAGTGATGTATACAGTCATTCTTAATCCAAATATATTAATAGAGTGCTCTAATAGAATCTGTCACATTTGCTGTGATTTGTATATTTCTTCCAGATGTCTTGATGTTTTCTGTCAATGAATAATGGTTTTGTGGGATGTGAACCTTGCACTCCTACACATACTCTGACCGTGGGCACAGTATAAAGAGTTGCTTATTTCTCAAGAATACATTCATGTATAATTTTGCCCCCACCACTAAAACTTTAATGTACTCAGGGATTCAGCGGACATGCTCTAGTGATTACAATTCACATACCAAGTGGAATTGTATTAAAAAACCATATTGTTGTTGATGGCCTGTAGATACAGAACAGGGGAGGAGGCCAGGCTGCTTAGATCATTTACTGTTGTGAGAGAGTCAGGAAGTTTTCCAATAGCTCTTAAGATCTAGAGGAATCCATATCGTAGTTCCTCCAGTGAGTTTTTGTTACCCTTTAGGAAATAACAAAGGAACAAACTTCAGTTATCCTCTGCCATGTACAAACAAGGAAAGTGATTTATGAGGAATTGCCTGAGATCCCAGAGCTCATAAGGGATGGAGCTCTACCACGGTCAGGGCTCCTCATTTATTCCACGTCCATTCATTGGAGACCTGGACTTTCAAGTTCCCTCAGTAAACCCAGGCTTCTTTTCTTTATGTTGATTCTGCCAAACAGAAGAGATAGTCCCAATTTAACAAGATATGTATGAGACTCAAAAATTCCATCTGGCAGTTCTCTGTAGATGTCTGTTAGTGATATTAATCATAAACCCATACAGACTTTAGCCACCACTCTCTCATCACTGCATCCTCTTTGTTGCAGCTAATACCATCTTTTCCTAGAGAGCTTCTTATTTTATATAAGACTTGCTTTTTTAGAAACTTTTTGGAGAGAGAAATTAAAAATAGAAACCAACGATTATGCATCAATAAGAATAACAGTACAAATATTTAAAATATACAATTGGAAAAGCCCAGTTTGGGGGCTTTTTTGTTTTGGTTATTGGGATCCCACCAGTGTAACTACTGCACCAAACACAATTGAGATATATGGTGCTACACAAACTGCTAACAACCATCGGACATTGACTGAGTGCTCTTAGGAGCAGAACATTGTAGCAGAAGCTATGAGATGTCTATCTGATTCTTTATGTATTTTTTAAATTTAGGACAATATTACCCACGGTTATGTTGGAGATTTTGTATGCTTTCCCATGTTTTCTGGTAGTCATTCTACTTTATCTCATTCCCAAAAGGTGAATTAAAAGCAGATGCTTTTATTTTCAGTGAGAAAATTGAAGTAATGAAGGACTAGTTCCTTAGGTTCCATCCAATTCTGTACATGATATAAATGACTAGTAACTAAAGAAAAATGGGTCACAGATGTGATTTTTTATTTTCTCTTTTTCATTGCTCACTGACTGTAAGCTACACTGAAATACATGCTGTGAAACAGCTGGTGGGTTATAGGGAGTCATCCTGAGCCTGGAGTGACTTCGTGCATTAAGGGCTTTTTGAATCATATCTCACCATCAAAATCTTGAACCAAACCAAAGCTCCAGGAGAGGACTTCCAAGGTATCATTTATTGGTGTGACAAGGATCATGAACATATTTTGTCTATCCCATGGTTAAATAATCTGAAACAGATGAGAGCCATTTCTACTTTCATAATGAACCAGAACACATTAATTGCCCATCTTGATATAGTGGAAATAACACAGACTAGATTCACTTAGCTCTGTTTTTGATGGCTATCACTCTGTAACCTTCTCTAAGATGCTCACCTTATACCCAGCCTCTCTGTGCTTTTTTGTATTATGGATAGCAACATATACCTTGAAGGAATGGTGTGGGGATTAAACTGAATTTTAAAATATTCAACCAGGATTTCTGCAAAGTGCTAGTACATGTCTGAATATTTTGTTTAAAAAACATGGAAATTATGTATACCTGTTCATAATATCATGATGTCTTCCAGGATATTTATCAAAGTCCTTTCTTATGAAAGAAGTAAGAAAATATTCTTAAACTTTCCTAATCCATGTTTGGCCTTAAGAATTGCAAAAACAAACCGCAGTAACTTTTTTTGTTCCAGCTGGGAAGGAGCTAAGCTATATTATAAATATTTCAAATGTCTGGAATGCTGAGTTGTTTGCCATGGTTTATAGAATGCTGAATGTGTTGCATTTTATGTTTGACATTTATAGAATGCATATGGTACTGCCAGAACAACGATGTTTAAAATATTGAGTGATACTGTGCCAGAGATCAGGGCACAATATTCAGATCTTCTTGTAGGAAAGAAAAACCTTGAAACACATTTTGTGAACTTTATAAGAGCATAGAAATGTCCTTTTTCCACCAACATATCTTCAACCTAGAGCATTTCTTTGAGTCCAGTTCTCTTTACACAGCCCCAAAAGGACATATATCAGAGGTTAAATTGTTTAATATTGTTGGTCATGAAGTAGTATTTTCCAAAATAGATATAAAAGTCATGCTGCCTGATGCCTACCCATACTTCTAGATTTACAGAGAAGTACAATTTTTAAAAGAATTTTGGAGATTTAAGTTTACCAATCACTTTGCTACATGTTTTAAAATCTTCATAATTTCATGAAACAAACTTTAACACCAAAAGATAAAAAGGACATATCTCTGAGAATAAAGGGCTATTCCTTAAATTGGAAACATTTACCTTTATGAAAACATTACTACATCTGGTTCTGGTTCTTATTTTTCCTAGTTCACATAGACCAATAAAAACTCCGTCATCACCTGGCCTTTAAAAGTTGCTGCTCTGCTGTAACGTAGAAGCATCAAGAACTAAAAATTACTTGGAATTTTAGTGAAGAGAAGCTGTGAATTCTCAAGAACAGTAACTGGGTCTAAAAATGGTCATTTATGATTTGTCAAATTCATTCCCACTCTGGGGAAACCCACTCAGCACACATCCTTTGGATAGAACAGACAGAACAGATAATCCTCAGGGTGAAGGCTGTAGTCTGATTCCTTACTTGGAATAGAGATAAGGAACTTGTGCATAGTACCTGAGAAACTACCCAGGAATACGAGATTTCTAAAACCTTTGGTGAAAAGGTAAATAAAATGATGTTTTTCCCCTAACATTATATCCTAGCCTTTCAAAAATTTCGGCTTTGTATTTGATCATTAAAATAAGACTAAGTCTCTACATTTATCATAAGTAGTTACTTGAAATTTAGACATTGATGTAACTCTGAAGTTGAAGACTTTTCAGATTTATAAGACCAAAATATTTCTCACCCTTCTATTTACAATATGCCTACCCAGGGTTGGGTTTATAGGTGTCATGCAAGAGGCAAGAGCATTACAATTGCCAAATTTAGGAAGCAAAAGTAGAAGATGCACAATAAAATTTGAGTATAAGATAAACAAGGGATAACTTTTTAGTATAAGTATACCACATGCAGTATTTGGGGCAACCAAAAAATTATCCATTGTTTGTCTGAAATTCATATTTTACTGAGCATCCTATATTTTATCTGGCAACCTTCATGGGCATCCCAGTTTCTAGCTATTGTAACCAATATGGAAAACAAAATAAGTTAGCTGTTATATAGATAAGTAAACTTTACGATGGCCAGTTATTAGGACTTTAAGAAATGTTGAGATGGACAACTCCCAGGCATAATGTTAGATTAGCTGTTCAAAGATACAGACAGAAAAAAATATGAGACAGGCTGCTAAAGAAGCAGTTGAAAGACCTGCAAGGATTCATGTCTTATTGTGGTTATTCTACTTAGAAAAATGCTGTTAAGTGCAAATGAAAGTAGTAATCAGTATAGAAATTCCACTAAAGCTCTTTAGTAATCCAACATGAGATCCCTGGTTAAATGTGCACAGGGAAAAAAGCTCAGTCTTGGGTCTGAATGTCTTTCGCTTGGTTTTGAGCAGTTAGTTTCCTGCAAAACAGTAACAGGAGTCTGCCATTGACTTCTGGGGACACCAGCAGACCAAAGGCTCCCATTTATGGAGAAAAGAGTAAGATGCTCTGGGTCTCAAGAACTAGAAAAGGTGCTGCTTTAAAAATTTAGCCTCCTCTCTGACCTGTCTGATGGTTTTCTTAGTAATAGAAGTGACTGGTCTACAAAGAATCCTTTGTCAAACCCTTGCCTGCAAGCTCTGGCTCACCTTTATCCATCACACTGTCCATCTGTACCCGCCTCTCACTGTCAGGGAAATGAGCATGGAAGGTAACCCTTAGCTTTTGGTTGGTTGGTTTGCTTGGGTTTTATTCTAGCTCCATACGAGTATAACATCCAAAGGTGATGCTACTCTAGGTTCCAAGAAACATTCAGTGGGTCCTACTTGTGAAAAGGAAAGAATATCTTCAATAGTTCCTAACTGTGAGAGCACATTGAGCACAAACACTTCAACTACAACGCTTGAGTGGCAGGAAGGCAATCAAGTAAGTGTATCACTAAATGGAGGTAAAACATGTTTTAGGCAAAGAATGAGGACAAATCTTCATTGGCTAAGGGATTTGTTTACTTTGTCTAACTTTTGAATGGTTCAGTTCAGTTCAGTCGCTCAGTCGTGTCCGACTCTTTGCAACCCCATGAATCGCAGCACGCCAGGCCTCCCTGTCCATCACCAACTCCCGGAGTTCACTCAGACTCATGTCCATCGAGTCAGTGATGCCATCCAGCCATCTCATCCTCTGTCGTCCCCTCTCCTCCTGCCCCAATCCCTCCCAGCATCAGAGTCTTTTCCAATGAGTCAACTCTTCGCATGAGGTGGCCAGACTTTCAGCTTCAGCATCATTCCCTCCAAAGAAATCCCAGGGCTGATCTCCTTCAGAATGGACTGGTTGGATCTCCTTGC
>NW_011494753.1:9845267-9865713 GCF_000754665.1 Bison bison bison | reverse complement strand
GGTTGGTCATAACTTTCCTTCCAAGGAGTGTCTTTTAATTTCATGGCTGCAGTCACCATCTGCAATGATTTTGGAGCCCAAAAAAATAAAGTCTGACACTGTTTCCACTGTTTCCCCATCTATTTCCCATGAAGTGATGGGACCAGATGCCATGATCTTCGTTTTCTGAATGTTGAGCTTTAAGCCAGCTTTTTCACTCTCTACTTTCACTTTCATCAAGAGGCTTTTTAGTTCCTCTTCACTTTCTGCCAGTTACGAGGTGACAAATGCATGCATTTTAAACTTAGTGGATGCCGCTGGTGGGAAAGCAACTACTTATGTTTCTGTTATTTAAATTCATGAAAAGTGAAGGTGTTAGTCACTCAGTCATGTCCCATTCTTTGCAATCCCATGGACTGTAGCCCACCAGGCTCCACTGTTCATGGAATTCTGCAGGCAAGAATACTGGAGAGGGTAGCCATTATCTTCTCTAGGGGATCTTCCCAACCCAGGTCTCCTGCACTGCAGGTGGATTCTTTACCGTCTGAGCCACTAGGGAAACCCATATTTAAATTCATAGTCATGCCAAAAAGACAGTAGTAAGAAAGACTCAGAGTATTTCTGAGTTTAGATACCTAAGCAGAAGTTGATTGTTCATACTTTGAGAAAATCCAAGTGTCATAATTATTCATAATACCATGCCCTGCAGAAAAGACCTTTCAAGTAGAATGAATACACTCCTCATTGAATGTGGTTGTGAACATTCTGGTCAGGATCAGCTTCATGACCCTTATCTCCCAGAGAATTAAACAGGACAGAGTGTGGTGGGTAAAAATCAGGGGCATTACATGCTTCACATACAAGTATTGCACCAGACCTAATCTTGTGATTATTTATGCTATTATATATTATTTCTTCTATCAGTGTCTCCTATGGACCTTATTTTCACAGTTGGTTGATTTTATTGATCTTCTTTCCAGTTTCCATTATAAGAGGTTGAGACTTAAAGAGGAGAATAAAAGATGTTTTTCACAAGGTCAGAGTGGATTCACACATCTGATAAAAGGCAAAAGTTTGTCTTGATGGTTGGCTTCCAGGCATGTTAGGTCTTTTGGACACCAAGTAAAGGAGAGGAAAAACACTTGTAATTTTGAGAAGGTCTTTGTGGTGTTAATATATAATCCTTGTCTATTTTTTGTAAGCTTTTGACTTTCAAACTTGAATAAGATACAATAGAGTATAATTGTTTAAAGGCTTACATCATTTAAAAGCAAATGTTACTGATTACACTCCAATACAAAATAAAAAGTTTAATTAGAAAAAGCAAATGTTTATCGTAAGAGTTACTGAGTAAAATGTATTTTTTTCTATCTGCAATGAGTTTAGCATCTTGGTCATCACCTAATGATGCTCTATCAAATTGTCACAAACTTAGTGACTTTATAACAACACACGTTTATTATCTTGTAGTTCTGGAGGTCTGAACTCTGGAATGAGTCATCAGGCTGTGTTCCTTCTATAGGTGCTAGGAAAGAGTTTGCTTCCTTGTCTTTTCCACCTTCTGGAGGCTGCGTGTATTCCAAGGTGTGGGCCTTTTCCTCCATCTTCAGAATCTCCAGTGTAGCATCTTCAAATCTCTCTCTGCTTTTTATGCTCCTGCCTCTCTAATCAAGACCCCTGTGGTTATATTGGTTGACCCAAGGAATTTGGATAATCTTTCCACCTGAAGATCCTTAAGCATAGGTGCAAAGTCCCTTTTACCATGTAAGGCATGGACGAAGGAGCCTGGAAGGCTGCAGTCCGTGGGGTCGCTGAGGGTCAGACATGACTGAGCAACTTCACTTTCACTTTTCACTTTCATGCATTGGAGAAGGAAATGGCAACCCACTCCAGTGTTCTTGCCTGGAGAATCCCAGGGACGGGGGAGCCTGGTGGGCTGCCGTCTATGGGGTCGCACAGAGTCAGACATGAACAAATACATAGGTTCCACGAATTAGGACGTGGGCATCTTTGTGAAGCTGATGTTCTGCCTACTGTACTATTTTTCTAAGAGCTATAATATACACTATTGTATAATAATGTCCTACATTTAATCTTTTTCCTTTCATAATATATACTTTTAAATACTTTCTATACTTGTACTAAAGTATTATAATTTAAAATATTTAAATTTCAAAGCACGTAAGCTTTTTAGGAAGACCCAGTACTTAAGTGGCTGAAAGGGCTTATCTTGTAGCTCCTTACTTTACCAACTGGGATATTTGTACCTCGGCCCTTTCTCTTCACTTAAGGAATTGATTTTCCTTAATAATTACACAGGTTTTTTACAAGTTTCTAGGATATCTTAGTATTTAAAGCTTTCAATGATGAAAATGTTGTAGACCATTTGGTTTTGTTAAAAATCATCCTTTTCCTTGATATTTCCCTTACTTCCATCTCAGAAAATGATCTTTTATGTCCTCCATGTAAATACCTTGGTGACATTCCTATTGAGACTGACAATTCCTCTTCAGCTTTCATATAAAATATCAAGGTCAAGTGTATTTAACACATACTCATCAGATAAGTTCACATTAACTGGTTGGATTTATCTCTTTAATTCAACGTTCATTTAGAAGTGATCTGACATGAGCCCCTGAAGTGCAATTAGCATATTAATTCAGCAGTTTTCTGTACTAGTTATGGTGTCTTTTTCCTTCAGCATAGTGTTGTTTCTTAAACTTTGTCTTCCCAGCATGGTATGTCACACACTGGAAAGGAAAAGACTGCACAGATCTGGGTTTGAATTTGTGATCTGTCATTTACTGTCCGTGGATGAGTTACTTAAACTGTAAGCTTGACTTCCTGTTCTTAAACAGAATAATTATGCTTATTCCATAGGGTTGTTGTAAGATTTTTAAATAAGGTCGTTTGTAAGCATTTAGCATGGTGAATAGGGAGTACTGTGAAATGTAGTGGTAGCTGTTATAACTATATTAATTTATTATAATGAATTCTTTCTTTAAATTCTACCTTCCTGCTGTTGTCCTGCCTTCCTTTCTATTCTATTAATACAGAATCTGAATTCCAGTCAGACACAGAGGAGGGAGTGGAGGTATGCATAGCTTTCAGTATCCCTTACATCAGATATAGTAGACAAGTCATATGTATTCATATTTGCATTTTTCTTCTAGGAAAAAAAGTTAGTTAATGATGATAACACTGATAGTCACCATATTGAGTTCCTACTATATGCCAGACAATATTTTTTAGTTCACGTTAAGCAGAGTCTCTTAACATTACTTAACATGCCTTAAGTTATGTATATAATAAGGAGAAGTTGTTGCTATTGTTCAGTCACTAAGTCATACCCAACTCTTTGCAACCCCATGGACTACAGCACGCCAGGCTTCCCTGTCCTCCACCATCTCCTGGAGTTGGCTCGAACTCATGTCCATTGAGTCAGTGATACCACCTAACCATCTTATCCTCTGTTATGCCTTTCTCCTCTTGTTTTCAATCTTTCCCAGCATCAGGGTCTTTTCCAGTATTGATTGGCTCATCCCATCAGGTGGCCAAAGTATTGGAGCTTCAGCATCAGTGTCAGTCATTCCAATGAATATTCAGGGTTGATTTCCTCCACTGCTGCTGCTGCTGCTAAGTCACTTCAGTCGTGTCCGACTCTGTGTGACCCCATAGACAGCAGCCCACCAGGCTCCCTGATCCCTGGGATTCTCCAGGCAAGAACGGTGGAGTGGGTTGCCATTTCCTTTTCCAATGCATGAAAGTGAAAAGTGAAAGTAAAGTCGCTCAGTCGTGTCCGACCCTCAGCGACCCCATTGACCGCAGCCTTCCGGGCTCCTCTGTCCACAGGATTCTCCAGGCAGGAGTACTGGAGTGGGGTGCCATTGATTTCCTCTAGGACTAATTTGATCTCCTTGCTGTCCAAGGGATTTTCAAGAGTCTTCTCCAGCACCACAGTTCGAAAGCATCAATTCTTCAGCACTCAACTTTCTTTATGGTCCAACTCTCACACCTATACATAACTCCTGGAAAAACCATAGCTTCAACTATATGGATCTTTGTTGGTAAAGTGATGTCTCTCCTTTTTAATATGCTGTCTAGGTTTGTCATAGCTTTTCTTCCAAGGAGCAAGCATCTTTTAATTTCATGGCTACAGTCACCATCTGCAGTGATTTTGGAGCCCAAGAAAATAAAATCTGTCACTGTTTCCATTGTTTACCCATCTAGTTGCCAGGAAATTATGGTACAAGATGCCATGATCTTAGTTTTTTGAATGCTGAGTTTTAAGCCAGCTTTTTCACTCTCCTCTTTCACCTTTGTCAAGAGGCTCTTTAGTTCCTCTTCACTTTCTGCTATTTGGGTGGTATCATCTGCATATCTGAAGTTATTGATATTTCTCCCAGCAATCTTGATTCCAGCTTGTAATTCATCCAGCCCGGCATTTTGCATGATATACTCTGCATACAAGTTAAATAAGGAGGGTGACGATATACAGCCTTGACATACTCTTTTCCCATTTTTGAACCAGTCTGTTGTTCCATATCCAGTTCTAACTGTTGCTTCTTGACCTGCATACAGGTTTCTCAGGAGGCAGGTAAGTTGGTCTGGTATTCCCATCTCTTTAAGAACTTTCCACAGTTTGTTGTGATCCACACAACAAAAGGCTTTAGCATAGTCAATGAAGCAGAAGTAGATATTTTTCTGGGCTTCTCTTGCTTTTTGTATGATCCAGTAGATGTTGGCAATTTGGTCTCTGGTCCCCTGCCTTTTCTAAATCTAGCTTGAACATCTAGAAGTTAACAGTTCATGTACTGTTGAAGCCTGGCTTGGAGAATTTTGAGCATTACTTTACTAGCATGTGAGATAAGAGCAATTGTGCAGTAGTTTGAACATTCTTTGGCACTGCCTTTCTTTGGGATTGGAATGAAAACTGACCTTTGCCAGTCCTATGGCCACTGCTGAGCTTTCCAAATTTTCTGGCATATTGAGTGCAGCACTTTCACAGCATCATCTTCTAGCACTTGAAATAGCGTAGCTGGAATTCCATCACCTCCACTAGCTTTGTTCATAGTGATGCTTCCTAAGGCCCACTTGACTTCATACTCCAGGATGTCTGGCTCTGGGTTAGTGAGCACAGCATTGTGGTTATCCAGGTCATTAAGACCTTTTTTGTGCAGTTCTGTGTATTCTTGCCACCTCTTCTTAATTTCTTCTGCTTCTATTAGGTCCTTACCATTTCTATCCTTTTGTTGTACCCCTCTTGGCATGAAATTTTCCCTTGGTATCTCAGATTTTCTCTAAGGAAAGTTAAGATTTATCTATTCCTAAAATCTATCTTTCCTTCTTCCCCATTATAGAAAAGTAGAGAATCTTTTCAACGCATGTTTTTGTGTAAAGGTTTTAAGTGGTCCTCCAACAAAATGAGATTTTATTCTCATTTCATCAGCTTAGTATAGTTCTTGACATTGGTCAATGTTGTATTTTCAGTATAGTATTTGAATTATGAGATTCATTTCTTTATCACTTAATTTTCTAGTTAAATGTTCTACTTAGTTCACTCTTCTAATACTGTCCTTTCTTTTGGTCTATTTTCATATCTATTTTCTTTTCCTCTAGGAATACTCTTTGAGATCATATTATACTTTAAAAGGAAAATGCAACTTTATTTGTTGCATTATAAGATATGCATAAATTTTCAAGAATATGTGTGTTATATAAAGCATGGTACATTTATATCCAACTCTTCTGTGTAATAAACATTTATAGGCCAGCAACATGTATAGGTAACTAAGATAGAGTCCTAGGTAAGGCAGCCTTTGAAAATAGATTGTGTATGTATCTTCTTTGGGGAAATAACAGACTTGGGAAAATGTGGTAAAGCTGTGTTCACTGTTGATTAGGAAAATTCCAAAATTAAGACTTCCTCTTTTGGACTATTATACTTCGCAGCTTCATCTCTTAAAAGCTGAATAAACACAAGCACAAATAGCTGGATTTATTTCTGATTAAGATTAGGTTAAAAAACTACATAAATTTAAAGTTCTAATACAGATAAAAATAAACAGGACCACTGATTTGCTATGCTTCTCAACTCTCAACTGTTTTTTCTTGTTAAGCAATATAAATTGAAATTCATTATTTGGGGCTATCTACTTTACCAACAAAGATCCATCTAATCAAAGCAATGGTTTTTCCAGTAGTCATGTATGGATGTGAGAGTTGGACTGTTAAGAAAGTTGAGTGCCAAAGTATTGATGCTTTTGAACTGTGGTCTTGGTGAAGACTCTTGAGAGTCCCTTGGACAACAAGGAGATCCAACCAGTCAATCTTAAAGGAAATAAGTCCTTAATATTCATTAGCAGGACTGAAGCTGAAGCTGAAACTCCAGTACTTTGGCCACCTGATGTGAAGAACCGACTCACTGGGAAATATGGAAGGCAGGAGGAGAATGGCACAACAGAAGATGAGATGGTTGGATGGCATCACCAATGAATTTGAGTAGGTTCTAAGAGTTGGTGATGGACAGGGAAGCCTGAGATGCTGTAGTCCTTGGGGTCTCAAAGAGTCAGACATGACTGAGCAACTGAACTGAACTTTCAACCAACCAGGCCTAAGCAAATAAGAGAATCTATCAGTAAAAGATATAACCAGCTTTTTCTTTGTTTGCTGGTGAGAACAAATGGAAAAATAAATATCACTGCTGAACGCTGTAGATTTTGGATTTCTATACTGCTAAAAATGAATATTTTAAAAATTGAATATTGGCATAGTTTAATGTGAATTCACATTTTGAGACTCCTTCAGCACCACTACTTGCAAAACAGAGGAAATTAAAAAGAAATAATCACTTTCAGAAAAAAAGCTAAGTATGCATAAACCAGAAACAGAGTCACAAAACAGTAGGAATGAAGCTGCTTGCCTGCTGGCCTACAGGTCTGGAAAGAGGTAGTTTGAATTCCATGCTGTAATAGTGACTAAAAGTACCCCCATGGAAAGCAAAAAACCACAGCCACATTTGCTGTTTGGAATCAAAGCCTCTCTGCCCAAGCAAGGGATCTACAAACAAGCCATGATCCATTGCCCTAGGAAGTTGCTTATAAGATTCTACATTCCTGGGGAGGCAACAGAAAGCAAACAGCATCTCCCACCCATGACCTGGTGCCAGCTGCCCACTGGCTTAGCACTGGCTCTGCAATATTCATAGTAGCACCCAGGACAGGAGCCTCAGATCATCGCTTTAAGTCCTGGTTGTCTTAGGGGCCAATACTAGAAACAATAAAGCTACATGTAGGAGAGAAAGGACCATGATAGTGAGGAGAAGGAAGAAGAAATTAACATTTCCCACTCAAGAAGAATGCACTAACCAACTTCTAAAAAAAATACATGAGAATTCCAAAAAAAAAAAAATTGGAAGTTGAATTTACTCCAAATGAAACTAATCTGAAAATGACTTTAAAATAAGTATGCTTGTGATACTCAAAAAATAAAGGAATTAGAAAAAAGAACAAGATGTTACAAAGCAAAAACAAAGCTCAATGAAAAGATGAGGTAGTGGAGAGGAAAAAATTCTGGAAATGAAAAAAATATACCCATTTGTTAGAATAAACTCTAGATTATCTATAAAGACTTGATGACTTGGAAAATAATGAGAAATTCACCTATAATGCAGTTCAGAGAAATGAAGACTATAGAGGGGAAGGTGTGCATGGGAATTAGAGGAGGCTCTAACCATTCATCTCATAGGATTTTCTACAAGGGTACCAGAAGAGGAGGGTATCAGAATGGTGGGAAAGCCGTATGCCGAAAGATAAGGGCTAAAACTTTTCCAGCACTGAAGACTCATATTGAGAATAACACCAAGTGCCACACTTGAAAATTAAATGCAGCTATATCGGGACAGAAACATCATGGAGTAAACGCTGAAGACAAACAGGACATCTTCAAAGATACTAAAACAAAAGTTTCCTACGGTGGAAGGACAACTGATGGCTGTTACTGGCACCAAGAGGTGCCACAAGTTAATAAATTAATTTCCAGGAATTAATTCTAGAATTCCATACCCAGCTAGACTATAATTTAGAAGTGAGAGGGGAAAAAAGATATTTTCAGACAGGAAAAGATTATTTACTTCCTCCTCCAAACTTGCTGAAAGAGCCACTAAATGATGTACTTCAACATAAAGCCAAGGGAACCCAATGGGAAGGAATAGGATGTGCAAAACAGTAGTGATCATGAATACAGTAAAAACACATCACCAAACTTAATTGTCTAATGATGATTTTTAAATTATTTTGGATGTTTGGGCTTCCCTGATAGCTCAGTTGGTAAAGAATCTGCCTGCAATACAGGAGACCCCAGTTAGATTCCTGGGTCGGGAAGATCTGCTGGAGAAGGAATAGGCTACCCACTCCAGTGTTCTTGGGCTTCCCTTGTGGCCCAGCTGGTAAAGAATCCACCTGCAGTGTGGGAGACCTGGGTTTGATCCCTGAGTTGGGAAGATCCCCTGGAGAAGGGAAAGGCTACCCACTCCAGTGTTCTGGCCTGGAGAATTCCATGGACTGTATGGTCCATGGGGTCGCAAAGAGTCGGACACGACTGTGCAACTTTCACACTTTCTTTTTAAAAACTGGAGCTAAAATTCTAGACATAATTAATAAGGTATATATGCTGTATGTTCAGTGGCTAGTTAATCCATGCTGAAGTCTGTTCTGAGAATGATAGAATTGCTGAATTACTTTGATAGGAAAAAAGTCATAGTTGCATCTGTTAAATGATAGAATAAGAAAAGAGATTTTCCTTTCTTCATTTGAATATTATCCAAAGTCAGCTAGGAGAATGTAGGATGCAAACTGTCTCAGATGAGATGAGTAGCAGCCTCTAATTATAAACCCCTATATTTGGGAAAGGGCTGACAAACACAGGAAAGGTCAAGGCAGACCCCCAGAGAGAGCTGTCATAGCTGTGATTTCAGACAAGGCATAAAGCCAGGAGAATGAAATGGTCCAATGTGTATGCTAACAATCCCTTTTTGAACAATGAGCAGATGCCAAGAAAGCTCTGGGAGTTTGATGGACTCAGCTTGGCATAGTGCCTGGACAAGCCAGAAAGAAGGGCTGAACAGAATCACAGTCAAAGCCATATTTTCAGGAATCAGTCTGTCGATGGAGGAGGAAGGAAACAATTCTATGCAACCCTGTGGTACAGATCTCATTTGGGAAAGTAAAGACTCAAGAGGCCTCTATCACATACACAACCCTGCATGTGTCTGAGAACAGCTCCCACCTGCTAGTCTGGAACATGGTCCTCTTCGGTAACATGGACCTCCTGCAAATAGTTGTTCAGAAAGTAACCATTTTATTTTAAAACAGTCATCCCCACAGAGCTAGCATAAGCAGCTTCATCACTAACTAGATTAGTCCTTAGACAATTCATAACCTCCCTAAGGCATGGTTTTAGTGTTAAAATAGGGTAATAGTTCTTCCCATATAGCACTGTGAGGAGAATTAAATAATATATGTATTATTGTTGTATTATATATTAATACACAATATAATTATGTAATTAATAAATAATATATGTATTATTAATGTATATGTATTAATACATGTATTAATACATAATATATGTATTATGCCTAACACTAGGCATGCCATCCAACATATGGTTAAAAGTCAGTAAATATTTGCTGATCCACAAAGAGGTCCAAGCATCTCTCTATGAGGTAGAATTCCCAGGGCTAACCACTGACTTGCCTTCCTATCCCTCTTGCTCTCTGAAGAGTAGTGATTAAGATCACAGATTCAGGGAAAGGGCTGAATGCCTGAGTTTGACTCCTACTTGATTCATCTACTAGCCTTTTGATCTTGGCCAAATGATTTATCTGGCCCTCAGTTTTCTGTAAAATGGGAATAATAATAGTGTTGTTGTTGTTGTTGTTGTGAGGATTGAGTTAATTCTTATAGGGCATTTTGTATAGTGTCTGGGACAGAGTAGTTTGTTACACATTAACTGTTAGTAGTATTTTTCAAGAATTATCAATTATACCATAGATATGGTTACCATACTTCTTAGGTTTTTAGGAACAGTCACTTCCTTAATAGGATTCTTCAAACATTAGAATTCACTGAATTTTGGGGGTGGGGGCAGGATATAATTCCCTATTGCTAGATCATGTATTCCAAATTTTGGTTTATTTAGATCATAACCAAAATTCTCTTTTGCCTATGGTTAGTTATTTTTTTAAGGTAGATCAAACGCCTCGAGTTGAATAAGTTGGTTGTGTGCTGGTACCACCCAGTTGACTAACTTATTAGTTATGACCCTAGAGTAGAGATCTGGAAACTACAGGCCTCAGGCTGGATCCAGGGCTGTTTTTGTGAATAAAGTTTTATTGAAATACAACCACACCCCTTAATGTACATATTTGCTTTTGACTTTCACACTACAACAGAGTTTGAGTACTTAAGCCAGAGCAGTATGGTCTTCAAAGCCTAAAATATTTAGTATCTGGCTCTTTATAGAAAAAGTTTGCAGAATTCTGCCCTAGAATAGTAGTTTTCAGTTAATTTTTAGCAAGTCAAAAGCAGCATTTGGGGATGCATTTGACCATAAGCTTTAGTGTACTTTGAAAATATAAAGAGTAATGTAATTAGAAGAAAGTTGGTCGTGATATGGCCTCAGTCCATCAAAATGGTTTTGGTGATTACATAAAAGCTGTCAACCCTCAAAAAGATGGTAGAGCATCCCACTTCTTTCTCTTAGCAAGAGAAACATCAGATTTGGGACCTGAGAGCTTGCTACTGATCTTTTTGTTACGGGATGCTGTCAAGGCCAGTATGTCTAAAATTAGAGGACAGAATAGAAGGAGGGCAGAAAGGAACAGACAATGCAACTTTCACTCATAATCACAGAACTCAAATCCCTGTGGGGTTACTTGCCTGGGTTCCCAGTTGAGGAGGGAGTTCACTGATGGATTTAGATGATCTGGGCTGTCTTTTTCTTTCCTTTTTATTTTGTTTCATTTTCTTCACACTGATTGAATTTTTAATCTCAGCTTATCGAAAACATCACTATTTAAATCTGTTGGGAGTGTTTATAGGGGTAGGAAGTCAGAACTAAATAAGGGAGAGCATTGTGTGTATGTGTGTGTTAGTAACTTTAATTTCTAAAACTCTATGGTATGAGTGTGTCTTCCCTGCATCTTCACTTTTTTAAAAAATGAACAGGAATAAAGATAAAAGCTTATCATGGATAGAGGTTTAGTCAGCCAAATTCAGCTTTTAATGAGTTAAGGTCAACCAGGAGTTTTGCACTTGGTGACTTAAAAGCACTGTACTTCCAGCAGCATTCAGTACTCTTCTCAAGTCTTCCCAGGGATGGTGTGTGACATCAGCTGCTGAGAGAGAGGCATGGAGATTATAGACAATTCTAGCACAAAGCACATACTGACCCTCCCCTGAGTAAGGAAGCTCCTGGTCACCATTTGTCAGAGAGTGATGGCAAAAGAGGGAGATGTCAGCTTTGGACATTATGATTCTCCTTCCAGGCCCGCTGGGGCTCCTTGGGTGGATGTGCCTCCTGGGTGGTAAGGAGGCGTCTGGATGCAACCAGTCACCGATCTTGCAGACATCCTGTCCATTTCCATGGCTACGCACCACAACAAATATGTCTGTTGCTCATTTAAAAGCCAGCAAATCTCTCAGTTGGAAACTGATTCCAGATCCTCGGTCAGAATTGAACAAGAAGGAAAAGATTCTTTTGGTTGCCAACCTCCAAGAATTCCTTAGCTGTGGTTCTTCCTTTCTAGTTTCTATTTCCAGTCACCCTCATCTCACCATCCCCTTGCTGATACTTATGCTTCCTGGAGATGACCTTGTCTTTCTGGCACACCTCACTCAGGCGGGAAAGTCTGAGATAAAGAGGCACATCAGGTCAGTGGACTAGCCTAGACTTCTTTGAGCAATAACTAGTATTGTGTTATGTTTCCTTCTCACCTGTTGCCTTTCTATTCAATTTTGCCAACACATTCTGCTCTAGCCCTCCCGGAAATGAGCCCAAACCCCTGTGTGGCAGATCTCTGGGTGACTGTGCTGGCAGGTGGTCTACTTGGACTCAGCAAAGGTTGGGGACTGACAATTCCAACCTGCTCACCCCGTTTCTCCTGCCCACCACCCCCAAAGCCACAGAACATTTTGCTGCCTCTTTTTCTTGCTTTTGACTAAAATATGTGTTAAAGAACTTAACATGTGATTGTGCCAGTTTGAGGATACAGTTGTTGTTCAGTCATTCAGTTGTGTCCAACTCTTTGCGACCCCATGGACTGCAGCACACCAGGCTTCCTTGTCCTTCACTGTCTCCCGGAGTTTGCTCAGATTCACGTCCATTGAGTGGGTGATGCTATCTAACCATCTCATCCTTTGCTGCCCTCTTCTCCTCCTGCCCTCAATCTTTCCCAGTATAAGTGTCTTTTCCAATGAGTTGGCTATTCCCATCAGGTGGCCAAAGTATTGGAGCTTCAGTTTCAGCATCAGTCCTTCTAATGAATATTCAGGGTTGATTTCCTTTAGGAGTGACTGGATTAATCTCCTTGCTATCCAAGGGACTCTCAAGATTCTTCTCCAGCACCACAATTCAAAAGCATAAATTCTTTGGCACTCAGCCTTCTTGATGGTCCAGTTCTCACGTGACTGCTGCTACTGCTAAGTCACTTCAGTCGTGTCCGACTCTGTGTGACCCCATAGACGTCAGCCCACGAGGCTCCCCCGTCCCTGGGATTCTCCAGGCAAGAACACTGGAGTGGGTTGCCATTTCCTTCTCACGTGACTAGAGGGTACAGTTAGTTGGCAGTAAATTATCAGATAACTAATGATGGATCTGCTTCTATTTCTGAACTTAAAGCTGAGAAAGATAGTCTAGCTTCTTAACAAATGTATGCATTTAAATATTTCCATGGAAATAACTGCCTGCATAGTTCTCAGACTCCTTTTCATCTTTAAGGATGCAAAATTTTCCTGTGTTCTACAGAGCCTAGGAATTTGTCCTATTTTCTTCCATCTTCCCTGCTGTTTCAACTCTTTGTTTTAGATCATTTGTGTCAAGTTACATTTATTCAAAATGAGCAAAGCATTCAATTACCTAAAAAAAAAAAAAAAAGAATAGAAAAAAAAATTGCAATGCCAAAGATTCCCTGTAACTTCTAATAATTATGTCTGTATCGACTAACATGAATTAAAATATTCATGTTCTTGATGTCTTCTAGTTCACAAAAGGCAGTGATTACTGCATTTTGTCAAACTAATGCCAATATGATGATATGTTAAAACATTCTGCTTGCAGCTGCAAGTTAGTAAGCCATATAAGGGAAAACTTTAATTATAGCTTCATCCTGCAGTAAAAGTTCTTAATTAGACTCATGTAAGATTTTACTTGAAGCTAAATTTTTTTCTGAAGATTTAAAGAATCAAGAAAAAGATATCTTTTCCTATTCATCTTCCTTTTTCACTCATTGACCTTGATCCATACACACTTCCACCCAGTTTCTCCCTATAAACAGAACATAAGGAAATTCTAGTCTTTCGATTGATAGATATCCTCTTGACTGGTTGTTGATTTTCACTTCAGAGTTGTGAGTTTTCAAATGCTATTTGTCTTTAGTATTTTGACCAGGTCTTGAGTGCAAAATAAATATTTTACACTCACAAAGTCTCTTTTTGTACTGAATCGAGTGGTACCATTTTGTATGTTGCCAATAATCATAGTAAAGATTATTCATAATTTGCATATGATTTCAAACATACATTCAAGGTGTCATCACTAAAAGGTGAGCAAGGGTAATTGTTCCTGGCTTGCTTGAGTGGCAGTGAAGACTGGAGTGACAGCTAGCACCCCACTTCTCTCTGCTGCTGTTTCCTGTCCTCCTAATGGTCACGGTGACTGCAATATATGGTCTCACTTGTACAGTACAATATTTCTTACCTCGCTGTCATTTTTTCTTTAAGGTTACCCATGGGTACATTTTTTAAAAGAGAGCAAGTAGAAAATGGTATTTGAATCTACACTGCATAAGAGAAAAGTAAATTTTAAATAATGTTACTAAGAATAGCTACAGCTACAGATTCAAGGCAGAAATTAGATTTTAATAAGTTTTATTAGTATTAATCTATAAAGTCCATTTCTATATTTTAAACCATAAAATTAGGTTGCTTAGTTGCTTCAGTCGTGTCCAACTCTTTGCAACCCCATGGACTGGCCTGCCCGGCTCCTCTGTCCATAGAATTCACTGCCAAGAATACTAGAGTGGGTTGCCATTTCCTCCTCCAGGGGATCTTCCCAAACTGGGGATTGAACCTGCAACTCTTACATCTCCTGCATTGACAAGAGGGTTCTTTACCACTAGCGCTACCTGGGAAGCTCTACTTCCTGTTCTTACAGTATGCTGCTGCTGCTGCTAAGTCGCTTCAGTCGTGTCCGACTCTGTGCAACCCCACAGACGGCAGCCCACCAGGCTCCCCCGTCCCTGGGATTCTCCAGGCAAGAACACTGGAGTGGGTTGCCATTTCCTTTTCCAATGCATGAAAGTGAAAAGTAAAAGGGAAGTCATTCAGTTGTGTCCGACTCTTCGCCACCCCATGGACTGCAGCCCACCAGGCTCCTCCATCCCTGAGATTTTCCAGGCAAGAGTATTGGAGTGGGGTGCCATTGCCTTCTCCTCTATAGAAGTAAGTAAAAAAGAACTTTCTAAAATAAAATTCAGTGTTTTCTAATTAGATCATATTATGGGCTGCATGTTTGTTCAGATGTTAAAACTCCAACCTGCAGTGGGAAGGTATGAAGAGGTGGGGCCATTGGGAGATATTAGGTCACGAAAGTGATGCCCTCATGATGAGATTAGTGCCCTTCTTAGAAGGGATTGTGCCTTCTCTCTGCACTGAGGACAGCAAAAGATGGCCATAGAGAACCCTTAATTTAGTTAAATAAAACATTTTAAAGGAGGTTCTTCTAAACCTGGCTACTCTCCTCAGAATGTGTTAAAAATGTGAATAGCATTCCTTTTATTGGTCCAAACAACACTCAGTTATGCTGCGATAACAAACGTACTATAGAATCGCAGTGGCTTCATAAATAAGACGTTATTTCCCACTCTTGGAGTTCTGTGAATTTAACTCAGCTTGAGGGCAGCTTCTAAGTGATTAAAGATCCAGTGTGCTTGCATCTTGTTGATCCAATGTCTCAAGAAGTGCCTTTCAGAATCAAATTCCATGAGGGAAAAGAGAGCCCCAAGGCCACCTGGACCGCTCTCAGCCTCAGCCCAGAAGAGGCACTCATTGCTTCTGCTTACCACCTACTGGCCCCGTTGCCAGTCTAACTGTAAGAAAGGCTGGAAAATAAATACTTTATCTGTATCCAGGAAGAAGGAAAATGAGACACAGTTTTGTCAACACCTACCATTATTTCTACCAAACCCTTTGTGTATATCATGAAGAAGCTCTTTGTGAGATTCATAATGTCCAGTCAGGTAGCTTGAACTGATGTTATATATTAAGTTACCAACCCAAAGGTTCTGCTTTTTCCCTTTAGAGACCCGCGATACATTGTCTGTAAACAAGTCATCTTTAGCAAGCCATTCTCCATTACCATGGGTGCTCCTTCTGTGTCTCTTGAAACTCGGCTTTTTCGTTTCCATCTTTACCATAATAGCTCAGGTCCTTGTCATCTTTTCCTTAAATATTTGCAATAGTCTCATCACTGGTCATCTTACTTCCTTTCATTATTACCACCCCAACCAGATCATCATCATTTTTCAGCACTGTGTGGTCTCTCTGCCTTGGAAATGTCAAGGAGTATTAGCCTCTCCATTATTCATATGATATGTAACAGTCATATACCTTAAAAGTATATAGATTATTCATTCCTCAAGATATAAAGACCCTTCACCCAACAAAGATTGCAGGTTGGGTTATAATGATACTGGGAAAACCCAGTGAGTGAAATACAAAATATTTTTAAATTGATAGAAATTTTTATCTTTTAGATGTGATTCTGTTAACAGTTTAACCTGTTTGTTGGCAAGGGATGAAATATACGAAAAGTTTATTCTTCTAAATTGAGTTTTCAAGGCCTAATCCTTTTTAAAAGTGTGGTATTTAAACAGGAGGTGTGAAAAACATGCCTTCCTTCATATTCTAAATAGAGTAAACACAGGAAGAAGCAAAATCTGTTTTGGTTTTCACTCACTTTGTGTGTCATCTTTTCCCCACCAGAACCATAACACAATTTTGGAAATAGGGCTGTTTCTTTTGAAAATAACATTTTCCATATCAATCAAATATCCTGAGCTTGTATTTCGTACATTATTGTATCTTTGACAGAATGAAAAGAAATCCCAAACCATTTAGAAAAATGCTGTAAAACTAGAATTTTATTTCAGTATGTCCAGGAGTTGATCCTTTCTGTGTGCTGCTTAGAATAGCACAATCCATACCAATGAAAATAAGGATTGGGGCATAAGTAATAACCTCATCACAGCTTTGTAAAACCAAAAACATTTTCAGTTCACTGTCCATTCACCAAGCATCTCTTGGACACCTAATAAATGATAGACATCATACCCAGAAATGCTAAAAAAAGAAAAAAGCGGGGGGGGGGGGGGGGGCTCCCCTTGTGATAAATAATAGGTACAAATAAGTAGACCAACAGTCTGGGTGCATTATAATAAATACTTCATCATAGAAATGCTAAAGGTGCTATGGGAAGCACAGACAGAATGGGATCAGAACTGAATTCCAGGAGGAAAAACTGTGGCTTAGGTTACCGGGATGATAAAAAAGAAGGAAAACTGTATGTGAATATGTTCATATCCTAAGTATTAGTGCACAGCATGGGGCTGGGACAAATGAAATCTTCTCTTGGTACTTTTAAGATTTGGTACATATATACAATAGAATATTACTAATGGAATATTAGAAAGAATGAAATAATGCCATTTGCAGCAACATGGATGGATCCAGATTGCCACACTGAGTAAGTCATACAGAGAAGCACAAATATCATAGGATATCACTTATATATGGAATAAAAAAAAAATGGTACAAAATGAACATATTTATAAAACAAATAGAGTCACCGAGGCAGAAAACAATCTATGGTTACCAGGGAGAGATGAGGAGGAGGGATAAATTGGGAGATTGAGACACATATACACACTACTGTATATAAAATAGATAACTACTAAGGACCTACTGTATAGCATAGGGAACTCTTCTCAATACTCTGTAATGACTGGTATGGAAAAAGAATCTAAAAAAAGGTGGATATATGTATATGAATGACTGATTCACTTTGCTATACAGCAGAAAGTTAACATTGTAAGTCAACTGTACTCCAATAAAAATTTTTTAAAGTAAAACTAGGATTAAAGAGTAAATTAAAAAAGGAAGAAATGATTTCACCTCACAAGGTGTACCCATAAGAAACTTTGGAAACTCCTCTGATAGCAAAAAACAGTAATATTAAGAGTCGCCCAGACTTGAATTTGAATCAAGATTCTGGCTGTATAATCTTAGGTGAATTTCTGTGTTTCAACAGTTTCAAGAGGGGGATAAGAGTATCTATCTTAAAAGGTAGCCACTAAGGTTTATAGAGTAATGGATATAAAACATTTAGCACAAAGCAGGCACTTAGGAAGTCTTGGTCCCCAATAAGAGTACAAATAGAAATGGGTTGCGTTGGTAACTTTCATAATGGGTATATCCAAGTCTTGCAGTTGGTTGAGCTTTCTTTCAGTTTGTATCTTGTTAATATGGATTGAAAATATTTGTGTTTAAAATGATACAGTGTATATTAACTCCTCTATGAAATTGGGAGTAATTTGATTCAGCCGATGATAATTGCAGTGGATTTTAATGACCAGTTGGCAGCAGTTTTCAGAGCCTTCTTCTTAGGAAGTAAAATGTGTCACAGGAATTCAGTAGTAATCAAACAAGATACATTAAGACTCTAGAATAACTGAATAGTCATGAAACCCATTGGAATTTTTATCGGTTTCAAAATTAAGTATGATAGCAGAGAGATGGTACAACTGTCAGCCTGGACAAAAATTGTACTTGACATATGTCAGCATATGTCATATGCCCACTCACTGCCATGTTTCCAATTTGTCTGTGAAGTGGGATTCTGGTTTTGCATTCACTATATTAAAGCAAGAAATTAAATGACTCTCAAGTTCATAAGGGCAGAGTCAGAAAGAGAAGCTGAAGTTCAGTGAACTATCTGCTGAATTCTGTTGCCCTCTATGACCATGTCTGAAGCATAACAGACCCAAACTTTGAAATTTTCAGATGCCAGTAACATAAAAGGAAATAGGTCAAGGCTGCAGGCTGACTTGATTCTCTTATCTCCTAAAGAATAGGATTTAACTATAGCAATAATGACCTAATTCAGTACTAAAGTAACCCCTGTGACGGTAATAGAAGATTTTTGTTATGTTCAGCATATTTCACCTGAAATTTAGCAGCAAGGTTATCTTTGTCTGTGGAAGTTCATCTGTCTTATTTCTCCTGCTCAAGATAAGAGGTTTCCCATGGTGCATTGTTTGATTCTCGTCACACTGCCAGCTTAAGGACTGACTGTCAGATGGAAGAGCTTTTAGTAATTGGAAGTTTTCTTCACAGTTCTTCAGTCCTTTGGACCACATAAATTGGCCATATAAGATACCCCTGGTGGTATCTTAGCCTTGATATGTTCTTTCTCCTTGGTGAGGTTTCTCTATATTTTCCGGATTTTTTTTTTTTTTTTTGAAAAGCACAGGGTCATGATGTTTATTTGCCACATACAACAACAAAACACGCTGACTGTACTGTGACGGAGGTGGGCTTAATAAGAACACACACAAAGTGAAGTGAAAATGTCAGTCGCTCAGTCCTGTCTGACTCTCTGCGACCCCATGGACTGCAGCCCACCCGGTTCCTCCGTCCATGGGATTCTCCAGGCAAGAGTACTGGAGTGGGTTGCCTGTTCCTTCTCCAGGGGATCTCCCTGACCCAGGGATGAAGCCCAGATGTCCTTATTTCATATTTGTAAAATGTGTTTGTTTGCATATGGTAATACCAGCCATACAATGCATGGGATGTATAGGTCTGCAACTCTCCTTGTCACCAAATATACAAAGAGGAGAAAGTCAAGAAATGTACAACATGTGCAATCTAACTGGCTAAACAGACACTTAAACTGATCCTTATAATGTGTTAAATATAGTAATGAAATGAATAAAGTGCTAGGAAACCTGGGAAGAGGGAGTACAATCATTAATTCTATGAAATCCAGTTTATTCTTCTTCTGTGGCTTATGCTTTTGGTGCCATATCTAAGAAACCATTGCCTAATCTAAGGTGAGGAAGGTTTGTGCCTGGGCTTTCTCTGAGTTTCACAGTTTAGCTCTTGTGTTGAGGTCTTTGATCCATTTTGAGTTAAATTTGTATATGGTGTGAGGTAAGGTCCAGCGTCATTCTTTTGCATGTAGATATCCAGTTGCCCAGTACATCTAATTGAAGACTGTTCTTCCCCCACTGAATTATCTCAGTACTAGTGTAGTGCCTTTTTGATGTGCTATCCTGGCTTAGATTCCACTGTGCCAAATTCACTTCAGTTTTTCTCCTGGCTCTCAGGCTATTTCTTCTCTGTGTGCTTTACAGGCCCTTTTACCTTCACCTTACTCTAAATATTAAAATTGTTAAAGGTATGATTTGGGGACCTTCCCTTCTCTCTCTAGTGTTGCTTTCTAGGTAAGTTTACCCATTCCCATTCTCTTTCTATGCTCCTGACTCAAAAAGCTTATCTCCATCTCAGACTCCTCTGCAGAGCTTCACATAGGAATATCTTTTTGCTTACTGACTTCCCCTGAATATTTCAAAGACAACTTAACGCATAACATTATCTGAAATGAAATACTTGATTCTCATATCTGCTCACCCTCCAAGGGAATTTGCCTTTCTAGTAGCTTTTTCTGTCTTGTAACTTGTACAACTATATACCCACTTGCTGAAGTCAGAAACCTGGGGTTCACTCCCTGTTACTCCTTTTTCCTCACTTCTCGTGTGCAGTCCCTCAGTATGTCTCAGATTTGTCCATGGCTCTCATCTCCACTGACATCATTCTAGATCAGGCCACCATTCTCTTTCTTGAGTCACCGCAGTAGCTTCCTAACTATACATTCTGTTTTTTCTCTTGCTTCTGTTCCCAGGCTATAGCTAGAGCAAGAATTTTTAAAACGTTCTTAGTCCAGGTTCAGTTCAGTTCAGTCGCTCAGTCGTGTCCGACTCTTTGAGACCCCATGAATCGCAGCACACCAGGCCTCCCTGTCCATCACCATCTCCCAGAGTTCACTCAAACTCACGTCCATCGAGTCAGTGATGCCATCCAGCCATCTCATCCTCTGTCGTCCCCTTCTCCTGCCCCCAATCCCTCCCAGC
>NW_011494753.1:9795481-9845167 GCF_000754665.1 Bison bison bison | reverse complement strand
CAGTGATGCCATCCAGCCATCTCATCCTCTGTCGTCCCCTTCTCCTGCCCCCAATCCCTCCCAGCATCAGAGTCTTTTCCAGTGAGTCAACTCTTCGCATGAGGTGGCCAAAGTACTGGAGTTTCAGCTTTAGCATCAGTCCTTCCAAAGAACACTCAGGGCTGATCTCCTTTAGAATGGACTGGTTGGATCTCCTGGCAGGCCAAGGAACTCTCAAGAGTCTTCTCCAAGACCACAGTTCAAAAACATCAATTCTTCAGCGCTCAGCCTTCTTCAAAGGTTACTCCCATTTTAAATCCTTCAGTGCTACTAGTTGCACTTAATAAGCGTCTCATTACAGGATCAATAAGCCCCTACATAATCCATTCCTGCTTCTCTCCCTAGGTTCATCCCAAACCATGTTCCCCCTTTTATAGCCACACCAATCTTTTGGTTCATGGCTCACAATGTCTCCTTCCCCCTTTCAGTCTTTGCATATGGACTTGTCCCGGATTATCACATCACAGCTTAAACATTAGCCCTTCTAACAGGTCTTCCTCACCGATTCTAAGTCAATAACCCTTCTCTTGAATTCACGATCACAGCACATTGTTTATTAACTGCCTGGAAATTTTTAGTGTGTGTGTGTGTGTGTACATAATATATACACACCTACACATATAGTGTTTTAAGCTGTACATAATTTGCCTCTTGTTTAGACGAACTCCTCATCTGACATGGGTGTGTGTTGGGAGAGCTTGTCTGTTTTATCTAGCACTGTGTTCCCAGCCTGCTACTGTGCCTGTGGCAAATAAAAGATGATTAAAAGATTTTTCAATAAATAAAGTGGCAGGGAAATTTGGAAAAGATGGGGTGACATCTGATGAGTGTACATTACCAGGCAGTCAAAGAAAGAAAGGGCATCACGGTTTGAGTAATGACCAGAGTGTACAAAGGCTCAGAGGCAAGAGAGAGATGGTATATTTAACATACTGATTATATTCTTTAAAGACTGGTGGAATTTTGTGCATGGAGAAAAAATACTTTTATTTTCACTTGTTTCATGCTTAATTTAGTAAATATTCCTACTAAACAAAGCTTGGAAAATCAGATTTTCTTAAGCTTTTACACATTGTTTATCAGAATTTAACGGATCTGATTATTTTGAATACTTTAGATATTTCAAACAGATAAGACCTATGCACAAAAAACAATACTTTAAAGAATATTTTATTTAAGCCAGTTATGAACCAGCAACACCATGAGTTTAATGTGTCTTCATTAGATCTCTCAAATGTAACGGAAGTGCTTATTTTCCTGTTTCCTGAGTCTAGAAGACTTGGGTTACCAAACAGCTGGTTTTTGGAGGGGGCACATCCTGATTTCTTTTCTCAAAGTGATTCATGCTTAATCCCTGGAGATCTTACCAGGCCCCATTTTTATAACTGAACTTGACGTTTCACATCAGAAGCACTGTAAAGTCCATCTAGTCAGTGATGGATTTTCTCCCAGATACATATGTGCTTTGCTTGGCCAGCAGTACGTAGTCCTCCATCATGTCACTATTATACATTTATCTGGTGTATGAGCATTAATAGAAACATACAGATGCCTCATTACTATCTTATTATAATTTATCAAGTTATCTAGCACTTTCTGCTCCTAGCCTGTGTGATCTATTCTGAACAGATAGCCAGATTTCTAAAGAGGTGAATGCATTGACCATTGACACCCATCAGTCCTATCTGGAACAGTTTCTAATTCTTTTGGCTGACTCATAGTTTCCTATATTTACCTACTGCTACTGGCACAGATAAAGACAGATGATATTTTTATATATAAATACATAAAAGAAGTAAAATATACAAGTATTATAATAATCCTTACCTAATAAAATCAATAAAATAATATCCAATTATATTCATTTTTCAGATTTCAACTTCACTTTTGTACATTTAATATTAACTCAGCATTAACCAGTTATGGCTTCCACAAAGTTATATAAAATTATTGTAATTATTGTCCTCTTATAACTTTTATTACTATTGATATTCTAACATCACAATTGATATCACAACTTGTCTGGTAGGACCTGCTTTAAACTGGCTTCTCTTTTCTTTTCGCACTAACCCTACCATCACTGAAGGTATCCTTGTTGTCTGGCAATAAGATATTTCAGATCTGTCTGCGTTTTCCTTGCCCCAAGGCACGGAATCCACTACTTTCCAAAGGACTTTGCTTTCTTCTAGCAGAAAAGAGCTCTAGCCACCAAAATCTAAATGCTCAGCTTGCATTAAGTATCAGTGTTGGGGGGAAAAAAAAATGCTACTGCCGATGCGTGGACACCCTTAGGGACAGAGATGGACAGTGTTCCTTTGTTATTCACATCGATTTTTTCCAAAATTTTTTATTATGTACTCTACCTGTAGTAAGAGACTGATGAAATTTTAATGATTTTTCTAAAATTTGTGAAGAAACATTAGGCAGTCAATAGAGACTGGAGTCTGTTGGGGATGGCAGATAAGTCGTGTGGCAATAGATAAGGAAGAAACACTTTGGTTGATTGTCTTGTATTATGAGTGTGCCAACAAAGGACTGAGATATGAAAGGAGCGTAATCAGGTTAGCAGTATGGAAAGAAGAGCATGCTGTGTTAGAGAGCTGAGAGACCAGTGGCAAGAAAACCACCCAGGCCCCTGGGCTGGTCTAGTATGAACTGATGGGGACTAGAAATAGAGAGCTGGGTGAAGAGCCCTTGCTGAGACAAGTGCTCTGGATGGCATAGAGACTTCAATGCAGAGTATTATGGAGAGTTAGAGTTAAAGGTGAACTGAGTGTAGGATGCTAGATGGACAGAAGGGCTATTAACAGTGAATTCAGGAGGAGGAGAATGTCAGATGGAGAGTGAAGAGGGGAAGAATGGACTAATTAGCCACTAATATTAAGCTAAGTTTTGAAAAGCAGACAAGTACAGATTGTGTCTGGCCCATGTTTATTCTACAATAAATCTGCTGAATGAATCAGATATTTCTAATACTGCAATGTATGTTAATTTCATACTGTACTACCAGTACCATAAGTCTATATTTTATTTAATTCTCAAAGCAAGCTCTATGAAAAAGAGGTATACTGTTTTTATAGCTGTTGTGCTTATGAGAAAAACACAGGCTCATAGAGATTAAATAACTGACCTGAGGTCACAGTGCTAGTACGTGGCAGAGACGGACTCAAACTCAGACCTCTCTGACTTTATAGCTCTAACCAAAAAGGGATAAAACTGATAGGGAGAATCAAAGTGATGGTGGAGGGAGGGGTAGAGATCAAGAGACAGTGTTATAGAAGCCCAGGGAAAGAGCAGTTTTTCAGTCAGCCCACTTGTGGTCCTGTGGCCAAGTGGAGGAAACAAAATAGGCAATCGACTTGATAAGTCACTGGTGAATTTAAGAGATGGTGTTAGGAGAGTAGGAGTGAGGGGAAGGCCACTTTACTAAAAATGCAAAGTACATTGAGAGTTGGACTATAAAGAAAGCTGAGCACCGAAGAACTGATGCTTTTGAATTGTGGTGTTGGGAAGACTCTTGAGAGTCCCTTGGACTGCAAGGAGATCCAACCAGTCCATCCTAAAGGAGATCAGTCCTGGAGAGGTCACAGTGGGAGTAGACTCTTCCTTCAGCCATGTTCATGGTGAGTGAGGGTAGAGAAGGAAAGATGAGCTGAAATCGAAAGCTCAGTGGAAAGACTCTTCACTGCCAGATGACCGAAGTTTCCTTCTTTAGTAATGACTACAGTTGAGTGTCAGCTATGTGCCCAACACTGTTCTAAGTGTCCCACCTGTACAACCTCATTTATTCTTCACAATCATCTTTTGAGGTAGGTGCTAGACCAGCCCCCGTGGCAGGTGAGGAAAGAGAAGGTGAGGTATTTATTCAAGGCCACACAGCTAGCAAGCACCAGACTGCCCATGTTGAGCAGAATTTGTTTTGGCCAGCAACATTGTAGAGGGTTTTCAAATTGTATCTATCAGTTCAGTTCAGTCACTCAGTCGTGTCTGATTCTTTGCGACCCCATGAACCGCAGCACACCAGGCCCCAGTGTCCATCACCAACTCCCAGAGTTCACCCAGACCCATGTTCATCAAGTCGATGGTGCCATCCAACCATCTCATCCTCTGTCGTCCCCTTCTCCTCCTGCCCTCAATCTTTCCCAGCATCAGGGTCTTTTCAAATGAGTCAGCTCTTCGCATCAGGTGGCCAAAGTATTGGTGTTTCAGTCCTTCAATGAACATCAATCCTTCCAATGAACACCCAGGACTAATCTCCTTTAGGATGGACTGGTTGGATTTCCCTGCAGTCCAAGGGACTCTCAAGAGTCTTCCCAACACCACAGTTCAAAAGCATCAATTCTTCGGTGCTCAGCTTTCTTTACAGTCCAATTCTTACATTCATACATGACCACTGGAAAAACCATAGCCTTGACTAGATGGACCTTTGTTGACAAAGTAATGTCTCTGCTTTTGAATATGCTGTCTAGGTTGGTCATAACTTTCCTTCCAAGGAGCAAGCGTCTTTTAATTTCATGACTGCAATCACCATCTGCAGTGATTTTGGAACCCAGAAAAATAAAGTCAGCCACTGTTTCCACTGTTTCCCCATCTATTTGCCATGAAGTGATGGGACCAGATGCCATGATCTTCTTTTTCTGAATGTTGAGCTTTAAGCCAACTTTTTCACTCTCTTCTTACACTTTCATCAAGAGGCTCTTTAGTTCTTCTTCACTTTCTGCCATAAGGGTGGTGTCATCTGCATATCTGAGGTTATTGATATTTCTCCCGGCAATCTTGGTTCCAGCTTGTGCTTCCTCCAGCCCAGTGTTTCTCACGATGTACTCTGTATATAAGTTAAATAAGCAGGGTGACAATATACAGCCTTGATGTACTCCTTTTCCTATTTGGAACCAGTCTGTTGTTCCATGTCCAGTTCTAACTGTTGCTTCCTGACCTGCATATAGGTTGGTGGTCAGGTGATCTGGTATTCCCATCTCTTTCAGAATTTTCCACAGTTTGTTGTGATCCACACAGTCAAAGGCTTTGGCATAGTCAATAAAGCAGAAATAGATGTTTTTCTGGAACTCTCTTGCTTTTCCCGTGATCCAGTGGATGTTGGCAATTTGATCTCTGGTTCCTCTGCCTTTTCTAAAACCAGCTTGAACATCTGGAAGTTCACAGTTCACGTATTGCTGAAGCCTGGCTTGGAGAATTTTGAGCATTACTTTACTAGCGTGTGAGATGAGTGCAATTGTGCAGTAGTTTGAGCATTATTTGGCATTGCCTTTCTTTGGGATTGGAATGAAAACTGACCTTTTCCAGTCGTGTATCAGGACTTGAAATTATGGTTTTCAAAGTAAAAGGTACTCACTTCCAACTGTAATAAAAGCTGAGAGCTGCAGATCATACTTGGTTTATTGCCATATATACCAAAGACAGAGAACAAAATCAGTTTTACCAAATTTAGAGCCATTTTAGGTGGTTAACTTCAGAATAAGAGTTCCTTCTTGAAGCTGCATTTCACCCACCCTTCTGAGAAGAAAAGACAACCAAAAGAAATGTCCTTGATATCATTCTTATGATGCCCTGTAACTCTTGGAAGAACACGTTCTTAAGGACCAAGTTTAAACAAATGCTGAAGGACTGGTGAATTTCTTTACATATCTTGAGTTTTAAGTGTTTAAAGGACATGAATAAAATCCTTAATGTTTAACTCTTGCTGTTAAAAATATTGGGACAGTGAATTGAAAGGCGGGTATGAACTCATATCTTTTATAGGACAGGAAGGGGCCATTGGGCTTTCTCCTGAGTCGTTTAGTGCATGCCTGTGACCTGGGAACAAGCTGAGGTTCCACTAAACTACTTACCATTGCCAGCAGAAGAGAACTGCCTGATAGAATGGTCCATTCTTCTCCCCTTGGTAGTGCCAGCAGTAGATAACTCCAAAGTCTCCTTCAAGTAGACTTTTGAGTTTATGGGTTTACAAAGTATTCCTGAGTGCTGAGTCCATTTTTCTTTGTCATCCAGCTGCAGGAAACAAACAAGTTTCATGGTCCCTGAAATTAGCCACCAACTTAAGACAAAAGATAATTCTGGAACTGCCACTCAGCATGCTATATCTGTTCTGCTGCCTCTATAAACCAAGCCTTTTCAATGTAATTATATGACTTGTACAACTATTGCTAAATTGATGAAGACAGCCTGGATTTATTTATTTTTTCCTCCTTTAACTTAGGAATCCGTACACTTTGTTGCAGCGTTTCCCAAAACAGATTCTGTAGAAATCCACCCTACTAAAACAAACTATGCAAAAGGAACCTGTAAGTAAATATGCTGGGGAATTCTGCTTTCCTGCTGCCACCACTACCTCCTTTTGATTAACAATTTACATTAGCATATTAAAAGTTTTCCAAAGTTCTGCAATAAAGGAACCAGATCAGCATTTCATAAAGTCACTCACTGCACACTGTGTTTTCAGAGCTTTGAGGTCAACCCTCAGCTTCTATGTAGTCAACTTTTTTAGAGTCCATATACGAGTGAGATCATGTAGGTTTTTTCCTTTCTGTGTCTTGTTTCCACAGGCAGGGAGGTGGGGGAACGCGGAAGGTGTTAGTCCAAAGGTACAAAGTTGAAGTTATGTAGGATGAATACGTCTAGAGGTCTAATGCTTAGTATGAGGACTTAGATGAACTGGAAGTTTGCTGGAAGAGTGATTTCAGGTGTTCTCACCGCAACAAAAATAAAAAAGGAAAAAACGGTACCTATGTGAGGAGATGTCTATATTAACTAACTTCACTGCAGTTATCATTTCACTGTGTGTATGTATGTCAAATCATCACGTTGTACACCTTAAATATGTACAACAGTACATATTGTACATATATTTATATGTACAATATATACAGTTTTTATTTTTAAAAATGATTTTTACAAATGAGCTTTGAGGTCAAGATCTAGGTGATCTTGAGCAAGGTATCTCCCCTTCCTGAGCACTTAATTGTAAAGTAGGGTAAAAATATAGTTCTTGTACATGCACACAGTACGTAACCATTCAGTGAATTGTAGCAGTTTCTGCAGCTGGCTGATGTTCACACTGCCTCAGTGTCCAGCATGGGTTAACAACTGTTCCTTTTGGAAAGTTGCTATAATGGATCATAACCTGGATTTGTAATAAGATTTATCTGATGAGTCACTAATACCACACAAGTATGAATGAAATTTAACAGTTTGGAATAATCTCCCATCTCAGAGGGGGATCCTAGAGGCTGTTCAACATTGAGATGCAGCTACGCGATTAATACTGATCAGTCAGTGTACTGTAGAAAGAACTTGGGAACTTGGTAATTTACCCGAGCTCTCAGGTAATTAATGGAGTCTGTGAATTAAGAACCAGCTAGGTAGGACTTTGCATTTAACCACTCTGCAGATGTTAATATCATTATTATTTAAATTGCTGTTCATTTATAAAATGTTTAATACAAGTCACAGTCAGCCAAACCTCCTTGGAAATACCAGTGAATTATGGAAATTGAGGTTCCTACGCATCTCAGGAAGCAGAATGGTATGTACATGGTTCAGAACAACTTTAGCACTGAGAAGGAACCCTGCCATCCGGGAACCAAGCTTCCATATGACTTTTCTTGTCTTTTCTTTATATGGTAAAAGATAGAGTTCTCATGGTAGAGATGCTGAGCAATGAAGATTGGAAGTAAAAACTGGAAAGAAAAAGCATCCGATGAATCCTATAGATTGGTATCTAAAAAAATTAATTTGAATGTCACAAATACTGGACCAGACTTAAGTGAACCTTAAAAATATTTGGTTAAAAAAATTAATACTGTAGACAAGAATAGACTAGAAGGACTGTTTACTCAAGGAATAAATTATTGTTGGATACTTTGATGATACACTATGAAGGTTATTAATGTTCCTGGCCTATTAACAGTTTCATATACTTGATCTCCCTGCCAGTATTTTATCTTATTAAAACCCAAATCCATTTTTTTTTCACTATTAGTTCTCCTTTCAGTTAGCTTGGATAAATGGGGCTTTATTGTACAGTTATTCTCCAGTGGTTAGATTGATTATAGAATACAAGTAGTCCATGCAAAACTATTATCAGATTTCAGTCTTAAAAGAGTGTCCTGGGACAACCATGTTTCCTCAACTCTGAGTATAGATTGCCATAGGTTTATCAATCATTTATTTTTGAGATGATTTTCCTGTTTTCTCCAAATAGGATGAGCATTTTATATTTCAAATATCTACATATGTATTTGATGTAGGAAGTAGCTGATGAAAATTCTACTTAAATTGCCTCTTTACTAGCTGTAGAATTAAGAGTTTTGATTACCAAGATACAACCTGAAGTCTAGGATGATATAAAGAAATTATAGTTGTCAGTGTGGTCTCTGTGCTTTAAAAAAAAACTTTCCTCCTCTCCTTTCTCTTCTGTTGTTGCTTTTCAATATAGCATATTCTTTTTTGCCTCATTTTCCTATACATATAAGTGTCTTTTAATTGTGTTCAAATAGTAACTGAATACAATGTTAGCACTTTATCTCCAGTTGCTTTCTGAGTAAAGTCTTCTCAGTCACTTAACATAAAAGATGCCAGCATAATATTTTTTTAAAGTACGTATTGAGTGGAACTGATGTGAATGCAACATCAGTGAAGACTGGTCTATGCTCTATTCTCAGAGTGTAAGTCAAACAGTAGCTGACATTATTTGCAGAGGCTGACAGCCTTCTTTCAGACTGCTTGCATAAATTTGGGTATTAATATGCTTCCTGCCTATTTAGAGAGAATTACTGTTCTATCTGCCTCAGGAGACTGTTTTATTTCCAGATTTAACTCAGCACAATATCATGGGCCCCAACTTTCGAGTTAAGCATCCTTCTTTTCAATGCACACCTTGATTTAATGAGCATGTGTTCAACTTGCTCTCATCAGCACACTTAGCTGCACACTGCAAGTATACAAAGATCCAAGTGTCTCCTAGGAGACTCAAGACACTTAGCCCCAAGATAACAGAGAAGGAGACATGCAAACAAATGGGTGGGATTGTGCAATTTTTCCAAAGTTCTAGGGAGCAAATGTGGTCTTATGGAGGTAGAGGGACAAACATGCATTGAGCACCTGGAGGTACTTTGTATGCATCTTCATTTCCACAACTGCCACATGAGGTAGATGTTATAGATGAGGAAACGTAAGATCAGAAAATGTAAATCACTCCCTGAAAGGCATTCTGCCAATTTGTCAACATAATAACAGTGCATGCATATAGCATGCACTCAAAATAGCACGCACTCAAATGAATAGTTTTCAACCCTGCGTGAGTCTTTCAGGGAAGCAGTTTTCAGCATGCAACAAGATCTTCAAAAAACATGTATGTCCTTTAAACCAGCAGTTTAATCTCTAGGAATTATCAGATATGAACAAAGGTTGTGTGTGGTTGTGTGTGTGTATGTAAATGCAAGAAAGTAACTGTAGCCTTATCTTAAAAAATAAAACTTTCCAAATAATTAGTGATACTGAACATCTTTTCATGTGCCTGCTGGCCATCTGTATGTCTTCTTTGGGAAAATGTCTATTCAGAACTTCTGCTCATTTTTAAATCAGAATGTTTGTTTTTTATCATTATCAAGTTATATGAGTTCTTTACATATTTTCTGTATTAACCCCTTATCAGATATAAGATTTGCAAACATCTTTTCCATTCAGTAAATTATCTTTGTGGGTTTTTTTTTTTTATGATTTCCTTTGCTGTGCAGAAGCTTTTTGGTTTGATGTAGTCCCTTTTTATTTTGCTTTTGTTTCCTTTGCCTGAGGAGACATATCCAAAAAGATATTGCTAAGACTGATGTTAAAGAACATGCTGTGTTTTCTTCTAGGTGTTTTATGTTTCAGGTCTTACATTCAAGTCTTTAATCCATTTTGAGTTGATTTTTGTTTATGGTATAATATAGTGGCCTAGTTTCAGCTTTTTGCATGTGGCTCTCTAGTCTTCCCAGCACCATTTATATGAAGAGACTGTCATTTCTCTGTTTCTTGTTCTTTGTTGTATAATAAGTTGTTCACGTATGTATGGATTTGTTTCTGGGCTCTCAGTTTCCTTCCAATGATCTGTATGAGTGTTTTCCTACCAATACCACACTGTTTCAATTACTATAGCTTTGCAGTGTAATTTTAAATCGGGGACTGGGATACCCCCAGCTTTGTTCTTTGTTTTTAGAATTTCTTTGGCCATCTGGGGTCTTTTGTGGTTCCATACAAACTTTAGAAATTTTTTTGTTCTGTTTGTGCGAAAAATGCCATTGGGATTGCACTTAACCTGTAAATTCCTCTAGGTAAAGGCTTTTTCAACAGTGTAATTCTTCCAGTCCCTGAGCATGGAGTATCTTTCCTTGTCGTTGTGTCTTCATTTTCTTTCGAAAGGTCTTACAGTTTTCAATGTCTAGATCTTTTACTGCCTTTGTTAACCTTATTCTGAGGTATTTTATTCTATCTGTTGCAATGGTAAGTGGTAAATGGGCTTGTTTTTCTTAATTCTACTAGTTATTTAGGAAAATTTAAATTAAAATCACAGTGAGATATCTCATGCCCATTAGAATGGTTATTTTCATAGAGGTGAGAAGTAAGTGTTAGAGGTGTGGAGAAAAGGAGCCCTTTATGCATTGTTGTTGTATGTAAATTGGTGTAGTCACTATGGAAAACAATATGGAGAATTCTCAAAAAATTAAGAATAAACCACCATATGATCCAGCTATTCCATTTCTGGCTACTTATCTGAAGAATATGAAAACACTAATTCAAAAAGACATATGCACTCCTATGTTCATTGCAGAATTATTGGGTGTGTGTGTGTATGTGTAGACAATGGAACTCAGCTATAAAAAAATGAAATCTTGCCATTTGTGACAACACAGATGGACCTTGAAGGTATTACACTGAGTGAAATAAGTCAGAGAAATACAGATACAATATAATTTCACTCCTATGTGAAATATTTGAGTTAAAATTTAAAAAAAAAAATAAATGAACAAACCAAACAAAACGAAAACAAACACAAAGAACAGAGTGGTGGTTACCAGTGAGGACGGTGAAATGGATAAAGGGGGTCATCTGTCTGGTGACAGATGCAAAGTAAACTTCTGACGATGAGCACACTGCCCTGTACACCGAAGCTGAAATATAATAGTGCGCATGTGAAACATGAATAAATACATGAGGAGGGAAGGAAAGAAAGAGCAAACGCTTTTGGACATGTACTCACTATCAAAAGGGAAACAGTTGAATAAATTACCGCAGTGTGAGGTAGTCATTACAAATTCATTTTCAAAGAATTTCTTATGACATGGGAAAGTATCCACAGTAGGATATAGTACTAAACATACAGTATGGTCTCAACCCTGGTTTAGAAAAATATATACAGAAAAATTACCAGAACAAAATGTCCCATAAATGTAAATGTGGTTATCTCTAAGGAACTGAATATTACACAATTTTATTGCCTTTTTATAGTAATATGTATTCTAAATTTTCTGTAGTTTTTTTTTTTAGCTTGTAACAATAAGATGTTTTCTTTTGTATTGTGGATTTAAGAAATGCTTTACGAACTGCTCCACTGAAGTCTCCATTCCATACAGTTAATGCAGACTGTATTACTAACCTCAGATACAAGAATGTTCCCATGGAGAGCCAGTGTAACAGTAAGTCAGAGAACTGGCTCTGGAGCTGGGCTTCCTAGGTGAAAACTTAGCTCTGCTCCTCACTTACTGTGTGATCCTTGGTGCATTGCTCACCCTCTCTGTGTCCATTGGTGCTCCCATCTATAAAAATAGGATCAATAATGTGCCGTCATGTAAGGTTGTTGTGAGGAACAGATTTTAGTAAGTGCATAGAGCATAGTAAGTATTCAGTCAACTGTTACTTTTGCATTGGATTTAAAAGCTATTGCTATTTTTATACCTTATAGTTGTTTATTTTAAAGCTGGTAACAACATATTTTTTTATATAAACTATAGCAGAAGCATTCCCCTTTTTGCATTTTGTTGTTGACTTAATTCACTGAACTCTTGACACCACCTCTAGATGAGATAGTTGGCTGTATTAGACACAGACTAAATCCTTAGTCATTTGGCAAGTTTAGGATTTTAGGACCTAGTTAGATCATGTAACAGCATCAATCATGTGTCCAAGCTTCTGCTAAGCCATGGAGAAATAATTAGAAGGGTGATATATTTTTCCTGCTCTAAGTCAGCCAACATTTTTGAGTGTCTCCTATATTCTATGAATACAGAAGTGAGAAAGGCCCCTGCTTCAAGGAGCTCACAGATTATAATAAATGCATTTGAAATAGACAAAGTCTTATAATGTGTATTTTGGGGGCAACAATGCTTTAGAGTGGGCTAGACATGACAAGCTTTCCTAGGAAGGAGCTCTGAAGTGTATTGAAGCACACAGAAGTAAGTGGGAAGGCTAAGATGAGAAGCAGCGGAAGCAGTAAGCACAAAAGCATACAGGTAAAAGATGCATGATACATCTGTGAAAATTTAGGTAACTTGGCAAGGCATGGGATTGGGGATTGCTAGATAGGAGAAAAAATGAATGAGATTCTAAGAGATGAGCTGAAAGAGATCAGCAGGGCAGAGGTGTCATTTTTATCTTGGAATCAGTGAGAAGATGGTAACAAATTTGCCTTTTTAAAAATTTCAGTAGAAACGTGTGGAAAATGGATCAGAAAAGGTGTGGGGTTACCTAAGGAGAGAAGGCTGTTGCTGTAATTCCAAAGGCAAGAGGGACTGGATCAATATGCAAAGATAAGGAAGATAGCAAAGAGGGCACCAAGTAGCAAGCTGGACAGCAAATGACCTTTAGCTGTGTGTGGTAAAAGCAAGGGAAAAATCCGGACTCAATTCCCAAATTTCTGATTTGAGGAGTACACTGGGCAGAATAGTGGGGTTACTGACTGAGCAGGGGACCCCAAAGGGGAAACAGGTGTGATAATGGGGTCAGGTGTAGACAACAAAATTCAAGACGACTTTGGGTGACTCACCTGGAGTTGCCTGGTAAGAAAACGTGGATCTGGAGTCTCAGCAGCACAACCTAGGCGGAAAAAACCAGCACAGAAATTTGGTCATTGAAGCTGTGAGCTGAGTAAACTTGTCCCAGGGAGAGTCTGCAGAAAGAGAAAGAGAAGAGGGCCAAGGACAGAACCCTGGGGTTATAGCATTCACAAGTCCTCAGAGGGAAGAGTGAGAGAGCAGGAGGAGGAAGACTGAAGATTCAGGACACCTGGAGGAAGAAGATTCAAGATGTAGGGTATGATCAGCAGGGTCAAAGGGCGCCCTGGGGGAACTGATAATCTAGCCCGGAAGCCACTGCATCTACAGGTGAAGAAATGAGGTGGAAGAATTGCCCATGTCTGTACTTGACCAGTCACCTAAGGAGGTTAGAGACAGTTCTTAGGAAGTTGAGAGTGGAATTGACTTGAAGCTAGAGAAAGGCGATGGGACTTCACCAAGCCTGGAATACAGGTAGAATTGAAGCCAGGAGAGGACATTCAGCTGGGGTGATGAGACTTTTCAAATCCATCCTGTGGCTGAAAATAACTGAATGTCGATTTATTTATTGATAGTGGTCAGCAGTGTCATCAATAATAAAGACAGCATTTGGCTCTCTTTTAGTTATAAAACCTGCTGGTTAAACAGTATCATATAAAACTGGGTGCAGTGTTGACCCGATATCTTGTACAAAGTTAAGGAAGTCGTGACAGGAAAGCACTATGGCTTATGCAGAGCAGACTCATTCAAGAAGAGTCTAACTTTGAGGGCATCACGAGGGTCAGTTTGATGGGAAAAAACTATCCAATATGGTTATATGCCCTCTTAAATTTTTGGTGCCTAGTGTTATTCACTCAGTTGTGTCCAACTCTTTGCGACCCCATGGACTGTAGCCCGTCAGGCTCCTATGTCCATGGAATTCTCCAGGCAAGAATACTGGAGTGGGTTGCCATTCCCTTCTCCAGGGGATTTTCCCGATCCAGGGATTGAACCTGGGTCTCCTGAATTACAAGCAGATTCTTTACCATCCGAGCCACGAGGGAAGCCCCCTACCAAATTTTTGGTAGCTAATTCTAAAAGTCCCTTTGGTTTAATGCAGCTGTTCCTGGCTATGCCCCACCCCATCTTTGCTCTAGCTTCTGGTTGCTGAGCTGTGGGCATGCAGAAGGAAGAAGGAAGGGAAGGAGAGTTTCTTGTGCCCCCTTCCCCACCCCTCTGCACCTTCAGTTCTTTTTCCATCTTCTCATTCCATCTCTTTGGCCTGTTCTTGCTAGGGAGCACCTGGCTTGCAATGCAGCTTAGGTGATAACTCTTCATTTACCAAAAAGAATATCTTTATGACAGAAACAGTCAAGTGTTACTTTGGGAAATAACTTGTCACAACCTGTCTATGCTGGTCTGCTCACAACTCTGTCATAGTGATGGTTTTCTGTGACTGATGCCATACCTGCAAAGAGGAAGGTAGAGAATAAGGAAAAGCCATTGGGAAACCAGGTTCTAGGGCTCGTTATGTCACTTCCCTAGTGATTTGATCTCATGGAAGTCATGGGACCTCACCTAGCCTCAGCCTTCTCAGTAAAATTTTTGTGACAATCAAATGAGATAATATTCGTAAAGATGCATTCTGATTGCAAAATACTATTCAGCTATCAAGCAGTGGTGGAAGTGTTAGTCACTCAATTCTGTCTGACTCTTTGTGACCGCATGACTATAGCCTGCCAGGCTTCTCTGTCTGTGGAGTTCTCCAGACAAGAATACTGGAGTGGGTTGCCATTCCCTTCTCCAGGGGATCTGCTGGCCCAGGAATCGAACCCAGGTCTCATGCAGTTGCAGGCATTACCATCTGAGCCACCAGGGAAGCCCAGGGCTATAATCATAACCAGGATATGAAAGCAAAGGGAAACCAGATTTCTCCTTTTAAATCTGTTCTGAAGACCTCAGCCTTCCATTCCAACCCAGTATTTAATCAGTTTCTCCAGAGCCACATCTCTTCTGGTCCCTACTAATCTGTGCTGATATATCTTGGCTCCTGTGGTGGGTGATGCATCTGAGTAGTAGTAAGTTAACTCCATTCTCCTCCCCTTAGTGCATGGTGGAAGCCCTTGAAATTCACCCCTAAAGAAGAAAAATGGAAAACAATTTACAAAGTGCTTCCTCAAGGCCAGGCACTTTCTTTGCCTGAGATCCTTTTCCACAAACCACAGGCTGTTCCCACAGAGGAGAAATTAGGAAGCCTTTGCAGTTGAGACCCATGGAAATTACATTTCTATTAAAAGCTGTCTGTGGCTCAATGTATCCATCCCAGATACAAAGTTAAATGATGTAATAAACTTATTCAAAGACATAAAGCTATTATATAAAGTGCCATTTAAATATCTTCCACTCGGTGTTCACAAAATACAGCTATAAATCTCCTTTGGTTGTAATTTTGCAAGTTGCTAGGTCTCAGTGGGTTACGCATCTGCCAGTTCTTCACTGCTGAATTCTCTTTTCTAGTCCTGACACGTGGGATTTCAGGGATGCATAATCATCTGAAATGTGATGATGTTTTCAACTTTCTTGGTGTCATCACTCATGAGTCTGGGAGTGCTAAGTCCCTTCTAGGACAGGTTGCCCTCAGTTTTCTACCTGCGGGCTCTGCGCAGGGCTGAGGCCTCATATTTCATATACTTAAGATTAGAGGCAAAGAGGACCAACCAACCAGGCCATGGCTCGCAATTCAAGGTTGAGAACTGACATACCTCCTGTGAACTCTGACCCACAGCTTCTTGCATGGGGCCATACATTTAGGGAGGAAGGGGTAGAATGGAAGGGAAGAGTTGAAAGGAATACAGAGCATCATATCTAGGGACATTCAGGATCCCCAGTTTTCCTGTAGTGATTCACTTAAATGCAGCTCAAGAGGAAATGCTCATACGATCTAGATAGGTCTCACTGAACTTGCCCCACTCTCTGAACTTGTTAGGATTTCCATCAGTTCCTAAATCCAGATGGACCCCATCCTTCTGAGCCCCACCAGACAGAACAGAATGGAAATGAGTGCTGTCAGCATCAGCGTGCAGAGAAGCCCTCAGCACTTGCCCAGGTCCTGCAGGCAGTGGGTATTCTTCCTCCAAGTGCATCGGTCAGACCGAGTCAGAAGGCAAGCCAATTCATTTCATAGACCCTCCAAGCCTTTCCAGAGTCTGACCCACCTTGCTTGCTTCCCAGGCGGCGCTAGTGGTAAAGAACCTGCCTGCCAATGCAGGAGACAGAAGAGACTTGGGTTCAATCCCTGGGTCGGGAAGATCCCCTGGAGGAGAGCATGGCAACCCACTCCAGCATTCTTGCCTGGAGAATCCCATGGACAGAGGAGCCTGGCGGGCTACACATGGTGGGGTGCAAAGAGTAGGACACGACTGAAGTGACTTAGCAGCACCCGCGGAAGGGATACTGTCATCACAGGTCAGCCAAGTTCGTTTCTGATGCTTTTGCTGTCCTCTTTCAGGAAACAGCATCCTCCATTCAGCGGCTGACAGCGTGACCAGCGCCGTACAGAAAGCGAGCCAGGCCTTGAACGAGCGCGGGGAGCGGTTAGGCCGTGCGGAAGAGAAGACGGAGGACTTGAAGAACAGCGCCCAGCAGTTTGCGGAAACTGCACACAAGGTGGGTCTCTCCGCACAGCGGAGCACTCAGCTCTGGGTGGTCAGGGAGCTTCGGGGCCCAAAACTTTCTATCAGTATGTTTGCCATGCTGCTGCTGCTAAGTCACTTCAGGCATGTCCGACTCTGTGCGACCCCATAGACGGCAGCCCACCAGGCTCCTATGTCCCTGGGATTCTCGAGGTGAGAATACTGGAGTGGGTTGCCATTTCCTTCTCCAATGTTTGCCATGATGAGGTACAAAATCGAGCCTTTTTTCCCTTATTTCGCCCCTGTGTACAATTTCCTTCTGCTACTTCATAAGTTGTGTGTGCAGTGGAAGAGTTCTTCTTTTACGTATTTGGTTATCTCCTTTCTGCTGGCTTCATCCCTGACTCTGACCCCATATCTTTGGGAATTGTGGACCATCTTTAGGTTCTACCCAGAAGTTTAAGGCTCTAGTTTCAGGGAACAGGATGTAGGTGGGGGTTGGGGGGTGGCAGGTCTCAGAATATCCCTCCTCTGTTGGCCAGGGCTTGAAAGAGGACTGTGGGCTCTTGTGCTTACTTTTCCATGCTGTTCCTTTCTGGTTATGAGCCTAGCATCCTGTGTTCTTATCTCTTTACCATATAAAAAGCAAACTCTGGTCCCAGGGCACCTCAGGGCTGGTGTCCCCTGCAGAGAGGCCTTGGACCTCTAAGGCTGATACAGAGCTGCCTGCAAAATTTCCACCTGCCTCCGGGTGCAGAGAATGGCCTTTCCCACACACCCCAGGTATACATTCACACACGCACTGGAGATGATGCGCCTTTCAGAAAGGGAAGTTGTTATTGGCAGCCAGCTATCTAAGGCAGTCACAAACGACGGGAAAGAGAGGCCCTGTTGGTCAGGTGATAAAGAGGATTTATAACTGTTCTTGTGCTTTGGATCAAAGGGCAGTTCTTTTCTGGCTGGTGATTTGAATTTAGGTTTCCAGAAATGTCTGCTGATAATGGTTAGCGTGTCAGAGACATGATCTGGCCTTTCAAGATAGGATTTTCAGGTGACCTTTAGGGGAAGAAAAAAATGAATTTGCTTCAAAGGAAAAGCCCACTTTTGCTGAGAAAACAGAAATGGACAACCTGAAAGTAACAGGAACCGTCTCCCCAGCTGAGCTGGGCTGGCCCCTTCCCAAAGCTTAAGCCCAGGCCCCACCGTGGATCCAGATCCATGTGGCTGCATCTCGCCTTCCCTTGCAGCCCCTTCGCACAGACCCGTCTTGTGGTGTCACAACAGCGTCATACTGTGCTGCAGCCCTGCTGGGGGCCAGAGCCTGGTTTGCCACGGCTGTCACAGAGGGAACAAGCTCAGAATTATGGTTCCCTTCCCCCCTTCTGCAGCCTTCGTAATAGAGAAATAATGATGGAGTGGAGAAGCTAGAATTTCCCACCCAACTGCATTTATAGCAACAGCAACTGTAGTGATTTAAGGGAGGGAAGGGCATTGAAGGTCTGGGAACACGTAAACAGTGTTGATTTCAAGGCTAAAGGGAATTATTTTTAATTGTCTTCAACTGTGGGAAGGGGGTGACATTGTAGCACTTCTCTCATCTTGTCCTACAGAAAGGAACACTCAACAGTGCACTGACAACATTCTGCTAAAACAAGAGTTAAGGTTACTGATTAGACAATGAACCAGGTTACCAAGGAAGTCTGTGAAATCGCTCTTCCTAACGCAGAGTAGAGAATACCTGGAGGTCATCCATGTCAGTACCCACCTCAGAGAACGTCATGCAGACCTGGGGTTGGATAACCTAAGCAGACGGCCAGAAATCTTGGCCCTGCTCACTGGGTTTCCCTGATACTGTGGCCGAGTGAGCTAGGTGGTTGGTTGGGAAGGCAGTATGGTATGTGGTTAACATCTGCTGTTTACCACCTCAGTGGCCTTGGGCAGGGACTTAATTTCTTTAAGCCCCTGTTTCCTCATCATTAAGGACTGCTACCTAATAATAGTGCTTTCTCCTAAAGTGTTGAGAGAATTGAATGCATTCAAACCTATAAATCAGTTAGCACAGTACCTGGTGCATATACATCTTAATTGATATTAATTATAATTGTTTCCATAAGAAATGGTTTCTGCTGAGCCTGCTCTAATCCATTGTTGCATGGTGAGCACTGTCGGGGGGGTTGGAGAAATGTGACTGAGGACCCCAGCACAGGGATGGGGAGGGACCGATGGTGAAGATCTGTGCCCTCCAGTGTGGGGTGGGAGGGCCTCCTGCTGAATGCCAACACTTTCTAAACACAGAGCAGCCCTTAAGAAGGGGACCTGTCAGACAGAAACTGATTAGACCACCAAAGGCACATGGGTCTCTGGCTTTGACCACTGGGAGGACTGCGCCAGCTAGTTACCTGCTTCCGTGGAGAAGACGCAGGAGGGGGCAGTCTCCACTTACTTTGGTTTCCCCTTCTGTGAGTGGCGTAAGGGTGGGGGCACTGCTGGTGTCTGTCAGTGTGCTTGAGGGAGTGTTGAGAGACACTATGATAACCAGACTTGCAGTTTTCTAAAACTGGGGATGTGCGCTGATGAATCACTGGCATTGGCAGTATTCCTAACGAGGAGGTTGACCTCTTTAGATAAGGTGTGGCTATTTTCCAGGGACTAGGACTCCTGATTTGTCCCATGGCGTAGGCTGACCATGAAGATGTCATTTTGCTGGCCGAGGCTCCTCCAGGCCTGCTGGTGAGGAGAGTTCAGAGGTGGAACCCAGGCCTTCCACCACCCCAAACATGGCTGTGTTGACTCAGAAAGGATAGGCTGTGTTTAGAAGTCAGGACACAGTGCTCATGTCAGAGCCCTGACAAGAAAGGCAGTTCTGGGTGAGCATTCCTCTGGGCTCCCTGATTGAACAAGGACATGCCACCTTGGCTGGAGAGGAGGGCACGCTTTCTGGATGGATTGCAATAGAAGAGCATCTCTGGCTTTTTCGGCTTACCCAGGTACATTAGACCATGGATCACTTTTGCAGGACCCTGCCATCAAGATACGTGGGTGTTCGTCTCCTGTAGAGATGATGGAAATGCTTCTGCACCCCTCTCTTCCCCCAGCTCTGTTCAGCCTGGCTTGGGGAAGTGTGGTTCCTTCCTGAGCTATGAGCTTGGCATAGCCTCAGACCTTAGGAAAGTCCAGCTCAGCCACAAAGCAGGCCTGGTCACTCTCTGCCACTTCAAAAAGCACAGCGGTGCAGTGTGTGCAGGGCTTTGATGCCTGCCTCGGCTGGTGAGTCAGCAGGCGAGAGCGGTACCCACACCTAGACATCCTCAGATGACATTTCCCGCAGAAAAGAACAGTGATCTGCCCTGTTCTGCACAAGCCCACATTTGTGGGGGAGCGAGTGGCATTTCCCTCCCTGGCAGGGAATGATGCCTCTGTCCCTACTCCAGTCATCTGCTCCCTGCGCATCTGAGCCAGAAGGGACCTCAAGAGTCCAGGCCTCTTAAAGAATCCCCCTGTATGGGCTTCCCTGGGGGCTCAGGTGGTAAAGAATCTGCCTGCAATACAGGACATCCGGGTTCAATCCCCAGGAGAAGGGAATGGCTACCCATTCCAGTATTCTTGCCTGGAGAATCCCATGGACAGAGGAGCCTGGTGGGCTACAGTTCATGGGATTGCAAAGAGTTGGACATGACTGAGGGACTAACACTTTGACTTTATGAGTAACAATATTTTCTACTATTATTACTATTATCATTATTATTTAGATGGAGTCATTTACACAGCTTTGAAAGAGAAAGCTTTCCATGAGACAAGAAAACAGAATATAGCAAAAGGACATTTTTAACTTACTCTCTACATTAATTCATAAGCATTTGAGTTGGAGATATTTATAGACATGGGCTTCCCTTGTGGCTCAGCTGGTAAAGAATTGTCCTGCAACACGGGAGACCTGGATTCGATCCCCAGGTTGGAAAGATCCCCTGGAGAAGGGAAAGGCTACCCACTCCAGTATCCTGGCCTGGAGAATTCCATGGACTGTATAGTTCATGGGGTTGCAAAGAGCTGGACACGACTGAGCGACTTCACTTTTCACGTTCATAGACCCGAGGGAAACTGAGGGGCAGAGCGCTTGTGACTTTAGCGCTAAAGGTCATAAACACATCTGTGCTTATGGAAAGCACCTGCCTTCCATATTCTAAAGTTTCTAACTCCCAGGAAATTAAAGAAAAAAACCCAAATGAGGTAGAATGGAAGTGATGCCACTTTCTGCAGAAATATCTCACATAGCAAAACGTCCAAACCAGCTGTATTTCTGTGAAACTGAGCACGCCCCACCCGGCTGGGGCTCCCCTTAGCGCCAACCCCAGCTGCACGGGAGAGGTAACCGGGCTGGTGTGAGTAGCAGCACGCTCGCTGCTGAGGATGGATGGATGAGTAATTGGCACAAGCCCATTAGCTGAAGGTTAATAGCTCAGTGAACAGCAAGACAGCAGCTCTGATCAAATATTTATGGTTGGTTTTCATTATGCACAACACTTAACGGCTCTGTGTTGATTTGAATGATTTGCGTTGCTAAATAATGTATTAAAACTAGAGACAGAGCAAGAAGTGGAGACCTTACAGTGGAGGGGCTCAGAAGGTGGCTGGGAAGTGGGACGGATCAGAAGAAGAGTCCTGGGTTTGCCATTTCTACCCACCATATTTCCTGGACTATCAACTCGTGGAGGTCAGGAGTTAGGAGCCTCTGCCATCTTCTTGGCAAGAACCCACAACACTTAGCACGGCAGTCTGGACACACTCAGGGCTTCACAAACACTGGTGGTTGATGTGCTGTTGGTATCAGCACTGCAAAAGGTCCCTAGGGGCTTCACTTAGGCTGGCTTCACCAGACACAGGTACCTGAAGCTCTCTGACCTGAAGTAGAGACTGTGGGTTAGTTGCTCAGTAGTGTCCAACTCTTTGCCATCCCATGGACTGTAGCTCACCAGGCTCCTCTGTCCATGGGATGCTCCAGGCAAAAATACTGCAGTGGGTTGCCATTCCCTTCTCCAGGGGATTGTCCCGATCCAGGGATCGAATGTCAGTCTCCCGCATTGCAGGCAGACACTTTACCATCTGAGCCACCAGGGAAGCCCCCAGGTAGAGATTAATTTAACAATGTAACTACCTCCAGTCCAGCTCCAACCTCAGGGATCAATCCCTAATATCAAACTCTGTAGCCACCCAAGGAATCACAATTCAGCCTCTATCCTGCCTCCTGCTTCACATCAGTGTACTGGCTCCTTGGAAAGGATCTGGCTAAGGAAGGCAGTGTCAGACTTAATTTTATGTTTTGTACCTGCATACATTTCCTTAAATACACCATCATGGGCTCCAGCTGGGCTTGGGAAACTATTTAATGATACAGTGGTATTTGGTGTTTCCATTTATAAAGATCTAACATTTCAATGAAGCACATTTTTCACATACCAGAGGGAGCAGCAAGTCAAGGTTTGAATTTGATCTATTGTTCAGTCCTGGTTGGTTACGTAGTCTTAATTGTCAAGTGCCTTGAACCTGGTTGAACATCCAGGATATTACGTGGATTATTGCAGATTGTTTCTCTACAGTTGGTGATTTGTAATACTTTGAGATGTCAGTAAATACTTAAAACTGAAGAGAGGTCTTCCTGGATAACTAGTAGCCTGGAAGCCCAGACGCCTTTGTTGCTATGCTAGGGTGGGCCGCTCATTCTGCCTGTCCTTTGCCTCTTCCGGTTGTTTCTTCAGTGGCAGGAAGGAATACCATAGAGCACCACCCGCCCTGGACACCTGCGCCAACAAGCCCACTGCGGGAGGAGTAAAAGCACAGTGCTCGGTGGGCTGTGTAGGGAGTGTTACATGTTTCCTTGGCAGCCCTGTGAACAGCAGTGGTGATCTGCCACAGCAAATAAAATGTTGGTGCTGCTGCTCAGCGTGGATTTGGGAAAGAAGCAACCAGTGAACTCTCCCCACTGCTGATAACATCTCACATTTGTCCCTTTCTCTCCTTAGCTTGCCATGAAGCACAAGTGTTGAGAAACTGCCTCTCCCAGAGACCTCTTAAGAGAAACTGAAGTTTGTTCAGCAGTTTTTACAAGAAACTCCGGACCTCCGCTTGCTTCTCCAGCCCTCAACCCCCACCAAAATATGGACATTTAGATTGTTTTTCCTTTTCAGATGTTAATATGAGAGAAAAGATGGTGTGTTTATATTAATACATTTCCCTAATAATCTTGCTAAGAAATGCTGCATAGTATCAGCTTCATTTTTTTCTGACTGTATGTATGCGTGTGTTCGTATGTGTGTGTTTTTTTAAGGGTTTTTTTTTGGGGTTTTTTTTTTGGTAGTTTGAATATGAAATTTGGACCAAATAATATATTGAGCTAGGTCTAAGCTGTATTTTTTTTTTCCTGATATTAAGCAGGAAGACATTTTAATGTGACATCAGATGCTATTGTTCCTGGTTGGAAATAAAAGTCAAGCAGGTTGGTTTCACTCAGGCTCTTAGCTACTCTTAATTTGAAGGTTAAGATTCTATATCCTGAGACATAAATCTGTACTATGGAAAACAATTGGATTTATCAGGAGAAACAGCAGTCTTTGATTTTGCTTTTTGTGTGGTAATTTTCTGCATGAGCCATCACCAGCATTCAAAAAAACAAATAATCACAGATAGAAATCTACTTTCTGAGCTACAGTTTAAATTCTTCCACTACTTGTTTCCAGGCTGATTATTTAGAATTACCGTATGAATGCTAAAAAATTGAGATTAAAGACCTAAGTAAAAGCCTATTTAAAAACTAATGTGAATTCATGAACATTTCTTTGTCATTGTCCCAAATTATGGTAGCGGGTTTTGAAAAGAGCTTGGATTTTTATCAAGAATTGATTTGTCCAGATAAAGTTCTGTGTAAATGATACTGTGAAAAGATAATACATTTAAAGTCTTTTTTCTTTTCACAAAGACATACCTGTTTAGAGACACCCTCATGATGTCCTTAGGAAATGGCCTTCAGTTCTCAATATCTGATTTTTGGAGGCTTTGATGTTGTTACTGCTATTTATTTAATGTAATTTGAAAGTGCAAGCTTCTTGACAAATTGCATTTCATGGCAATTGCAACTTGCCTCATCTGACATAGAACAGTATAGTCTTGAAGCCTTTACATTGCAGTCAGAATGAATGAAGTTGGTTCATTACAGCCCCTGATTTTGTATCACTCAACATGGACCCAGATTTTCAATCTGAGAGTCCGGTTTCTTAGAGGGTTAAAATGCTAAATATAAAAGCTGTGCTTTGTCTTTCTGAAACAAGGAAGCAAGCTGCACATCCCAGATACATTCTCAGCCTCCCGCTGTGATGCATTGATTTTTAAGCTGCCTGGATCATCAGGACCCTTTCTATTCCTTCCTACCTATTGAGCCGACTGAGGCCATGTGTATTATAGCTTCTACATAGCAGCATAGGATGACTTTGGGATTATTTATGCTGATTTAAATAGCTTAAATTCTCCTGCTAAAGCTTTCCCAGGGAGATAGAAAATCAGGCTATTGGTGGGGGAAATGATCTTAGTCAGTATGTGTCAAAAGGGAGATGAGATTTGCCAGAGAAGAATTTCTGAATCCTCTTAGAAAGATGATCCAGTTCAAGGAAACTCTCTGTAGAATTTATAGGGTAAACTATATAAGTTTACTATAATATTTTGTACTTTTCTTTTGGTGTCTTAAAACTTAAAAGCAGCAAGGAACTTATTATCTGGTGAGTACTATTAGAAGCATTTATAATTTCTAAGAAAAGCTGAAAATATCACACCAAATAGGTTTTCTTTGCAGACCTCCATTTAGTAAAAGCATGCGTAGGCACACATATACATCTTCCCAAATTGAATCCTAGCTTCAGAGATAGATAGTTGATATAAATAATTAGAAGAGTAAATCTCAAACCCCTGACAATCAGCCAAACGCAAAAATAAAATTTGTTGCCAAGTATTTTTTGTGAAGCTGCTTCTAAAGTAGCAGAGGGTGAGGTCATAAGCATACTGTGAAATGTGAGATTTTTTTTTTTCCTCTCTGGTAAACTTGTGAGAGTTATCCTTCATAAACATAAGTAGTCCACATCTTCCCCTCTTTGCTCACTCTCTGTTTATCCTTTTAAACTTCAGTCTTTTGGAAGACATCCTGATTGGAAGAAAGTCTATCTGCACCATTACTAGCTTCCTCCATTGATTTGCCTCCAGGCTGTGGTCATGCCCTTGACCTCCCTGTGTCCAAGTCCTGCCTAGGCCTCCACCCGCAGAGAGGGCCCCAGTCCCTTCTAGACCTCCTGACTTTGCAGAAAAGCAAGCCTTGTGATGACACACATGAGGTTCTTTGGGATACTTTTGTAGAAGGTGCTTCAATACAAAGTATTAATACAATCTAACCTAGAGGAAATTGCTAAAATGACTCACATTATGTGGTACCAATTCATTTGGGACCAATTCAGCGGCTTGCTAAAAGACATTTAATTTCTTTGTTTCGTTTCTGCACCTCACCACTGAGTTTTGGAAATACATTTCTGTGAAGGATTTCTTAGACTGTACTGACAACCAATAAAGAAGAGAGTCTTCCCAGTGTTCTCACTTCTTCCTGGATGTAGCTGGAGTATTCTTCCCTAGTACCGTTAGATACCTATGTACAGGAAGTAGTGATTCAGGTTAATGTTTCATATTAACGAATGTATTTGTAAAATGTAACAAGAGCAGTAGTTAACTTTTTCTAAGCTCTGAAAAAAAAAATAAAGATTATGTGTTAGACTTAAAATTTCAGTGAAATCTGTCTTAATACTACTTTTGTGGCTAACAATTGTGCATTTATGTAAAAATACTTATACAGAATGCCCTCAATAAACAATATTAAAGATAGGTTTCGCTTTCAGTTTTTAGAATTGTAACACTGCTGATGTCTGTTGTACAGTTACTAATTCTTCAGAAGTTCTCTAAGATGTCACACATAATTTTTGTTCCTTTCAGAGATGAGTAACACACCTGCTCTGTGATTCATTATTACAGCAAACTCTAATTTTGTCATTAAATATTTTAACTGTGATGAAAGTTCGTTTCTCTCAGTTATTTGGGAAATCTCTAAAACACTACCAGATAGGTAAGCATCATCGCATTTTTGATGCTCATGGGAAGATCTTGCATGCCTCCAGGAGACTAAGAACTGGGATTAGCATGCAGATAACATTTCCTCTGGTCATTCCAATGGGAGAACTTGAAATGTAAAAAAAGACTAAAGAGCTAACTAGCTCTAATTACGTAATAAGCTTCTATCCAGTAAGAGTTAAGGTCTTTTATTTCTTCTCATGGGCAAGCAGTTAAGTAGATTAAATGCTTTCTGCTGATATTAGTGATGTGCTCAAGTCCATATTACCGCATGTGGCCTCATTCAGCAGACTATTTTCATGTCCTTTTAAATTGGAAAGACCTGATCAAATTATGTCAGTTTATTTTTATGCAAAAGCAAATGCAGCTTATGACATCACCCCATTTGTTTTCAAGGGACGTGACTTTGGTGACGGCTGGTTTGGCATAGACACTCAGTGCAGCAGGCGGACTGAAATATTTCCTAGGAGAACCACAGGTGGAAGAGAAAGGCTACCACCTCCACTCTCGAGAGAAAAAAGGGATAGAGAGATAGTTTGGCTAGACAATGACCTGGCTGTAAGTTATAATTAGGTATTTAAAGGCACTGTTCTTGTGAACTAATTATAAACCCACTTACTTGTAAAGATGATCTTTACTCTTAATATAATTTTTGTTAGCAGTTATACCACAACTGACTCAAATTTTACGGGAGAATTAATACAAGTATCTTTTTAAAATCAATAATGCCTTTCCTCCTTGCTGTCAATGAGAACACGCTTAGGAAAAACGACAGTTGTTCTTTGAATAATGGGTTTGAGTTGCCCAGGTTCATATATATGTGTTTTTTTTTTTTTTTTTTTTTAACAGTTGCATAGTACAGTACTACAAGGGGCTTCCCAAGTGGCTCAGTGGTAAGAGATTCCCCCTGCCAATGCAGGAGATGCAGGTTCGATCCCTGGGGCAGGAAGATCCCCTGGACTAGGAAATGGCAACACACTCCAGTATTCTTGCCTGGGAAATGCCATGGACAGAGGAGCCTGGTGGGCTACGGGCTTGCAACAGAATTGGGCACTACTTAGCAACTAAGTTGGGCACTACTTAGCAACTAAACAACAGTACTACGAGATCCACAACTGACTGAATCCAGATTTAACCAACCACATGTGTGTCAAGTGATGGGCACACTGTAAAGTTATAGGCAGATTTTTTATTATTTGGGAAGTGGTGCTGACCCTTGCATTGTTCAACTGTGTTGATTTATCAATCATCATCTGCCTAAGCAAACAGACTGAGGGCAGGGTGAGGCAGAGAGAAGAGGGAGGAGAAACATACCAGAAACAAATGTCTAACGAGTGCAAATGCCTCCACATGATCTCCTGATGGCATTCAGTCGGTGTGCCTCTTCCCCTGGAGGCACCCAGGGCAAACCTGGGCGGTAGTGGAACGTAAGTATGCACATCCACATACGTATGCACACACCTGGCATTAGAAACGATCATGCAGCCCAGTTTTCACTGTGGCATCTTTCACAATAGCCAAGATGTGGGAGCAGCCTAGATAGATGTCCATTACCAGAGGGATGGATAAAGAAGATGTGGTACATGTGTACAATGGAATATTGAGTGAGTGAGTGAAGTCACTTAGTCGTGTCCAACTCTTTGTGACTCTGTGGACTGTAGCCTACCAGGTTCCCCCGTCCATGGGATTTTCCAGGCAAGAATACTAGAGTGGGTTGCCATTTCCTTCTCCAGGAGATTTTCCCAACCCAGGGATTGAACCTGGGTCTCCCACATTGTCAGTTCAGTCACTTAGTCGTGTCTGACTCTTTGCAACCCATGAATCGCAGCATGCCAGGCCTCCCTGTCCATCACCAACTGCAGGAGTCTACCCAAACCTATGTCCATTGAGTTGGTGATGCCATCCAACCATCTCATCTTCTGTCATCCCCTTCGCAGATGCTTTACCATCTGAGCCACCAGGGAAGTCTAACAATGGAATATTACTCAGCCATAAAAGAGAACAAAGTAAGGCCATTTACAGAAATGAAACGTGGATGGACCTAGAGATTACCATATTAAGTGAAGTAAGTCCAACAAAGAAAGACGAATATTATATGGTATCACTCATTTGGAATCTAATCTTTAAAAATGATACAAATGAGCTTATTAGCAAAACTGAACCAGACTTACAAAAATCAAAAACAAACATGGTTACTAAAGGGGAAACGTGGGAAAGGGGAGGGATAAATCCGGAGGTTTGGATTAACATACACATACTACTATCAATATATATGGTAGATAACCAACAAGGACCTCATGTATGGCACAGGGAACTCTACTCAATATTCTGTGATACACTATATGAGAACAGAATCTGAGAAAGAATGAATATGTGTATGACTAAATCACTTTGCTATACACCTAAAATGAAGACACCATTGTGAATCAGCTATACTCCAATAGAAGTTTTTTAAAAAGAGCTGAGCTGCCCTGCTACAGTTCCCCGAAGTCCCTTAGTGAGCCCTTCTTGCCCATGTGGACATAGCTTGGCAGGAGTCAATATTTCCAGGGATCAGTGAAACTTGAAAGTCCCCCAGGTGGGCCATGATCAGAGCATGAGAAATACAAAGACAGATGTCGAAAACAAACACATCCCACCCACAAGGTAAGTCTTACTTTATTTCTCTAAACATGAGTGTGCTAACAGCTGTCTTTTAACAACAGCATACAGAAGATGGATTTCCTTTTGGTTTCTTTATGAAAATCCAGAAAGTGTCCGTACACATAAAATAACTTTGTCCAGCCAGAGCCAGTCTGATGCAACTGATGTCTGCTTAGACATGACCCCTCTCACCATTCCTGGTCCTTCGTCTTGCTTACCAAACCTTCTCAAATTCTGCTTTAAGCTAACCCCTCTTAAGGTGCAACCTGTACTACAGTGCTGGTTTATAGGCGTGTAGGGGAGTTCCTCCCTCCAGGCTTCATGTCACAGTTACCTGGGGAGATTATCAAAAATGTATACATTTTATTCCCAAATTTGCCTTCTTGGTGCTCCTAGGCATCTTGTCTTTTGCAAAGAAAATAAAGTGGCTCCAGCAGACTGGGAGAGTAGGGTGCCTTGCTTCCCCAGACACTTGCTGGATTTAAACCAGCAAATTAAAGCTGTCAAGGAAATTAAACATACCGTGCATTTAAGCTCGATTACTGCCACAGTGTAACCTTCTGCCTTGACCCCCATTATATTTTCTCCCTTGAGCCTCATCTGGAGCCTCAGGATTTCCTGAGTCGTATTTTAACTTCCCAAACCACCACCCCCGACCCCTGCCCGCCCCGAGCCCTGAAGTTTTCTGCCACATTTTCTTCTTTCTGCTGATGAGTCATTGCAGGCCTTCAGGGGGCTGTTTTGATGGCCAGTGTCCCACTGGGCACTGCTGGAGGTAGGCTGGTGGGGCAAAGCTGCCTCCCACAGGAACCGAGGCAGAGCCGACAGATTCTAAAGTGACCACTGAGGTGTATTGTCTCTGCCCTCTCACATTGTCAGGCATTTTAAATGCTATGGATTCTCTCAGACGGAGTGGAGGTGTTTCTGTGAAACACATTCTCAAAGATGCCTCTTTCAATGGGGCTATCACACACTCATACCCAGACGTGTCAGAGGCTGGACAGGAATCACTTTTCCTACAAGTCCCGGGTCACTTGTCAACACTGAACAGAATCCTTTGTCCTGTGACAGCATACCCCAATCCCTTTGCTACTCGTCAGATGACACAGAAAGAAAGAAAATGAGCCCATGAGTCCTCAGCTTTACCCTGAGAGCTAAAACACGGCTTGGATGATTCCATTTCTGAAGAAAATTTCTATTATATGCTCTGATCATGGGCACCAAATTCTGTTTAATTATAAGACCACATTGTCAGTAACTGAAACCTGAAGCTTTCTGTTAGCTTTTCTTTAAGCCAATCCTTTCTTTTACTGCCCCAGCAAAGAGAATCTGGATCCTTCTATCAAACATGCTTTGTTTATTCACGGTACAGCAGCTTCCTTCAAGGAGTTTTGCTTTTTTCAGACCTGGAGTTAGTGACGGATACAGTATGGAAATAGCCTCATTTGGACAGAAAGAAACTGTGGGAAAGGACAGTTGAGCTGTGTTCCACCCGACGCCCCGGGGGGAGGAAAAGTAAAACACGCCTTCAACAGGAGAAGACATGGGCAGGGCGCCCCCTTGTGGTGGTGTACCGGGAGCAGCATTGCCCTGTGGTCCTGCCCTGAGTTCCGGGAAAATTCCATGGACAGAGGAGCCTGGTGGGCTGCAGTCCATGTGATCGCTAAGAGTTGGACACAACTGAGCGACTTCCCTTTCACTTTTCACTTTCATGCATTGGAGAAGGAAATGGCAACCCACTCCAGTGTTCTTGCCTGGAGAATCCCAGGGACGGGGGAGCCTGGTGGGCTGCCGTCTATGGGGTCTCACAGAGTCGGACACAACTGAAGCGACTTAGAAGCAGTAGCAGCAGCAGCAGCTCACCAGTGGACGGTCTTGGGCAAGTTATTGACTCTCTTTGTGTCTGTTTTCTTAGCTTTAAAATGGGAGTGGCTATCTACAGGTTATCATAAAGATTCATTGAAATAACGAGTGTAAAGCCTTTAGCTCCGTGCTTGGCACATAAGGCTCCATGTATGTCAGCTCATCTATAAGCTAGTCTCTGTGATGGATCTAAAATAAAACAGTAAACCTTGCAGGCTGGTGACATCTGTCAGACCACGCTGCTGGCTAGAAGAATGGATGTGTTTTTCTTAAATCCATGTTGGCACAGGGGCAGACATTCTGTGCATCTTTGGTCATTTTTATGATCTATGGACATAGATCCCTTGACATTTCATGTACCCCAGCCTGGGGATAAAGGAGAGGCCTCTAGCCTAAAGGCACCCAGGGGTGACCATTTTCCGGAGGAAATTTCCAAAAAGACTAAATTCACGAGAAAGCAGACTGAGAGATATTGGCTTTAGTGTCTGCATCATCAACTACAGGAATGGAAACGAGTGATTTTATGGTCTGGGCGATTATCTGATGTGTCCTTTAAGCAGAAATTCATTCCACTCTTTAAAAAGAAGTTCAAGGTTGGCCTACATATGTACAGCATTTCTTTTCTGGAAACATCTTTTGACATTCAGCTAAAAGAAGGAAGGAAGGCCCCAGAAAAACTACGTCAGCGTTCCGTTTCCCCACTGTTGTCATGGTGCTGTTGTTTATGATGTCCAAGCAAAGCCAGAATTTGTAAAGGACTGTCCAGACAAGAAGGATCAGGCTAGTAATAACAGTGGATCTGCCCCACCCCAAATCCCAAACTTTAGTTTTCTAAAAATTGCACTATGCATTATTTTTTTTAAGCATACTATAGGCCATGCATATTTCTTCTTAAAATCCCTCCTAGCAGAGAGCTTCCCAGTTTTGTCATTAGCTTTTTGTCCTTAGGCAAAGTACATAATTTTTCTGTGTCTGGTCTTTCATGTTTCAAAGGAAAATAATCTACACCCTGGCTGCCTCGGAGTCTCGGTAAGTAAAATGGGATGCGTGGACCTCAAAAGAGCACTGGGAAGTGCCAAACGCTAAAGAAGTGTGGGTTGCTTACTGAAACCTTGATTTTCAGCTGTTCCCACCCAGCATCGAAGGGATTCCTTTATATCTCACCCCCGTTTCTTCTACGAGCCCATCCTTATCATACTAGACGGTGCCATCACCCCCTCTACCCTCTTCCAAGGAAAAAAATTCCCCACAGACAGTTGGAGGCCGCTTGCCATCTGGGAGGTGAAGCAAAGGCAGGAGGAAGAGATGGTCCCAAAGTGCTCAGGGAAGGGGACAGCCAGGCTTAGAGGCAACGATGAGGGAAAGGACTCAGAGAGCATTTCCAGGACCTGAAGAGAGCACTCCTGGTCAAGCCTCTGGATGCAGTTCATCCGAGGATCACAGGTACCTCTCAATGTGCAGAAACTAAATATATACTAACTCTCAATATAGAAACTGCTCTCCACCCACCTGGGAAGACTCATGAAAATAGTGAAACACACTCTGTTCAGGGCCGAGGATGAGCTAGAGGCATGTCCATGTCCTTACTGTGTCTGGGTGTCCTAGCGTAAGACTGACAGAGGACCACAGAAATGGTCCAGGTCTTAGGATTTCATGAGTCAATGTGAGCACAATGACAGTTATTCTAGACAGGCAGGATACTGATTACAGGATGCAATCTGAGGATGTTCCTTCAGACACAGGGATGCCTGGACACTCCAGCTCCACTCACTGCTGTTGTTCAGTCGCTCAGCTGTGTCTGACTGCGACCACTTGGATTGTAGCGTGCCAGACTTCCCTGTCCCTGGTCCACTTGCTAGAAACAGCATTATTATCCCAACGAAGGGAGACTGGGGCAACCACCTCTATACTCCCCTTTGGGGCGTTTCACTGGCCTTCCTTTCCCTTCAGAAAAAGCAAGATAAAGAGCTGGAAGTGGGCCTGTCTCCACCCAGGCTTAACGCTGAGTTGGTCTAAGCCACCTACTCATATGCTTCTTTTTCTTTGGGATCCACCAGGCTCTTTACTACAGGTGAGTGCTCACCCCCTCAACACACACACACACGCACACAGCTGCCCTCACATACCTGCCACTCACCAGCTATGTTAGATGAGACACTTTGAAGACCTCACAAGGAGGAAGGGGTACAAACCACAGTCTACACCCCCAACCCTGCCTGGGCTTCCTTCAGGTCCCTGTTCGGTGTTCCTCCTCCCCGAGGTAGAATGAGGGTGAATGAGAGGCACAGAGAGGCTGACGTTGCCACCAGAGGGAGAGCAGTTAACTCTACCAAATGCCAACCTTACAAAGTGTGCGTGGCAGGAGGAGGCAGTTAGGAGAAAGGACAGATTCTTCCTTTGGAAGCCATTCAAACCTGTCTCTCTCTATGACAAATGATCCGACAGCAGCCTTGGCCCTGGGCGGGTGTCGCCTTCTAAGCCTTAATTCCGCAAGCAAAACCACACCAGACATTGGCCTAAACTTTCACTGTGGGGTTTTTATCGAAGTCTCCTTACGCCTGGTAAGAGGTCTCTCCCCCTGAATTCAGTCAGGACAGGGAGTTCAATCCCGCCTCATTACTCACTGCGCTCTCACTGGCCTACCCATCTTTCTCTTCTCCAACCATGCCAGCGTCTTTTGCAGCTGAAAACCTTCACACAGTATCGCCGATGCCAAGAACACTTTCTTCCCCAAATCTCCTCGTGGCTCAGCTTTTCTCATCTATCAAGTCTCCACTTAAATGTCCCGTCAGACACTCGCAGATTTAGAATGGTTGCCAGGGGGAAGGGATAGTTAGGACGTTTGGGAAGGTCATGTATACACAACTATATTTAAAATGGATAACGAACAAAGACCTATTGTACAGCACATGGAACTCTTCCCAGTGTTATGTGGCAGCCTGGATAGGAAGGGAGTGTGGGGAACGGATGCAGGTATATGTATGGCTGAGTCCCTTCGCTGCTCACCTGAAACTACCACATTTTTAATCAGCTTACCCCAACACAAAATAAAAAGCTTAAAGTTACAAAAAATTAAATAAATTTTTAAATGTTTCCTCAAAAGACTTCCCTGATCCCGTATCTAAAGGAGATCCCCTGCCTTTCCTTCTCCTAGCATCTCTTCTTTCCTTTCTGAGAACTGATGGAGATGTGTATTTATACACTTCTTTTCCTTACTGTCTTGCCCACACCCAGCCCTGAGTGGTCAGGAACCATGCCTATTTAGTTCACCAGGTTGCATCGGGACCTAGGATTTTACCAGGCTTTTAGGACACTCTTATGACATATATGAACCTGTCCTCCACTTAAAGCTCCCATGTGGGACCAGTAGAAATTCACAAGAAAAAAATCCAAATAACTAGACACATGAAAATATGTCAGCCTCACTCATAGAGAAATGCGAAATTTTTTCAAAGTGGCGTTCAGAGACTTGATGGCACTTGATAATAAAATACTATGGACCAGGAGTATAAACTGAGACTGTATTTTTGAAAGCAAGCTCTCAACATTTATCAAGATTTGAATCACTTGAACCTGCCCCCTAACTCAGCCCCAGGCTCATGCTGTTGGCCTTCAACCACCAGCCTCTCGCAACCACCCCACACTGTACCCACAGGCAGATTGATGTTTCTTAGCTCACTCATTAGAATAGCTGAATTACTAGTCAGTTTTTCCAACTCTGGAAGGCAGAAAGCAGTTACCAGGGGTCGGTTAATTCCCCAAAACCAACAAGTAAATGCACTCTGCTTTGTACATTCCCATTTTTATTTGATCGAGTCAGACGCTCCACTGTTCCCATCCACTTGGTTCTATGGCAATGCATTTTCTTGACTAGTCCTTTCTGTTCTCTGGGATTCTGAATCTGGAAAGGAAAGAAGGAATAATACTTTTCTAAGCACTAACTGCTGTGTTTGGCAACCCTTTTATTCTTCTCTGCCAGTTATCAGTTAATCGTTGCGCGGGTCCAAATCCATGCTTTTCTGCCCTACTTTGTGATGCTGGAGCTGGACTCTGAACATTGCACCTGCTGCTTTTGGCGCCCTTAGGAGTTAACTACTTTCAACTAATTATCAGTTATTTATGTTAAATTCTACCTATTCCAATAACCAGCATGGTTTCTTTTTCCTGCCTGGACCCTGCCTGATAGAACATCTCAGTAGAGTCTCATGCAACTTGGCACAGCATCTGTTCCAGCCTGTAACCATTCTCCCCCAGCCTCTTTCAGCAAATCCCTTGCTGGCTCAGATGGTAAAATATCTGCCTGCAATGCAGGAAGAGACCCAGTTTCTATCCCTGGCTTGGGAGGATCCCCTGGAGAAGGGAATGAGAACCCACTCCCATATTCTTGCCTGGAAAATTCTATGGACAGAGGAGCTTGGTGGACTGTACTCCTTGGGGTCACAAAGAATCGCACATGACTTCAAGACTAACACTTAGCTTAACACTTTCCTTTTGGCAATTGATCTAATTTCCTACTTTGCTAAGATTGGGACTGTCCTGTTTAGAAATCATTTCCCCTTCCCCACCTCCTCAACTAAGTCCTGCACTCCCAATCTTAATACCCCTACACTGCTTAATGAGGACCCCTCTTCTGGAGCCCTTCATCCCACTTCCTTCTTATTCCATCAACAATAACCTCATTTCTTAGATCTCTAGTCTTTCCTGCTTCACTCCTCCTTCTCACAGAGGACAAAGATTTGCCACCTCTATCATGAAATTTGTTGAAAACGTTTTCTTACCATCACTACCATTAAAATACCACCTTCTTGCCACCCCTGCAATTCCCAGGTGTCGCAGTGGTAAAGACTCTGCCTGTTAACGCAGTAGATACAAGAGACACAGATTTGATCCCTGGGTCGGAAAGATCCACTGGAAGAGGAAATGGCAACCCACTCCAGTATTCTTGCCTGGAGAACTCCATGGACAGAGGAGCCTGGCAGGCTGCAGTCCATGGGGCCACAAAGAGTTGGACATGACTGAGTGACCAAGCATGCCACCTCTGCCCAACAGACATCAAGAGTGAGTGGTCTCGACTCACTTGGCCTTACAAGTCTGGTTTCTTTCCCCATCACACTGCTGGGACTACTCTCTCAGGGACATCCCAACTCACCCAGTGACCAGTGCTCACACACCAATGGTCACACTGGAGTCTTCATGTTCTAGCTTCCCAACTTGCCTTCTTCCCACCCCCGATGGCATATTTTTCTAAAAATTCTGTCCTTCCCCTCTCTTCTTTTTGGTTTAATTCACAAGCTAATTTGTGGTGTGTGTGTGTGTGTGTGTGTGTGTGTGTTTGCACGCGTGCTTAGTAGCTCAGTCGTGCCCAACTCTGCAACCCGGTGGCGTGTAGCCTGCTAGGCTCTTCTGTTCATGTATACAATAATACTACTGTAGACTTGACCTTTCTCCTGAACTCCAGAACTGAGTTTCTGACTTCCTGCTGGAAATTTCCACATAGCTCAAAAGGTCCAAATTTGAATTCACCTTCTCTCCTCACAAGCCTGTTTTCCTTCTCTTAACATCCTACTCAGGCTTAAAACCCAGCTCTCCTTGATTTTCCTTCCCATTCCCCTCCCTCTTCTCAGTCATAAACTAGGAATAATAGTACATATCCCATAGGATTGTGTGGGGATAAAAATTTATTGTTAAACCATTAAGAGAGTTAATTTTTATTACTATGATTCCCTCAATTAGTGGAAATCTGGCAATCGTATTTCTTATATGCACTCATCCCTGCATGAATTTTTCCATCAGTGTCTCTAGCCTAGGTCTGACCCTCACCGATGTGAACCTGAGCCGCTCTCATTGGCCAGCATCTATCAACCATCCACGCTATGCAATATGTTTTGCATAATAGGGTAATTCATATTCAGTCTCAAATAGTTCTACATTTTACTCAGGTGGGAAAGGCAAACACAAATTAAACACAACCCAAAATGAACTCAGAGCTGTATCAGAGATTAGGAATCACGATAGCATTTCCCAGCCTCCCCTATCCAAATCTGAGAGTATTGTCAGATTCATCTTCAGAAACCATATCTGATCATTTAAGTCAGAGCTCACATATTCTTAGGCCAATAGAGGCCAAAGAGGGAATAAAATGGAATGAAATAGATTTGTAGAAGGCAATCAGGAGTGATGTGGACAGTGGCTAACTGAACGTGATGAGTGTACACCCTAAAAGGGCATGATACTTAGTTTCACCTCTATGGGAAGCAAGGTGAGTCCTACTAGATCCTCCAACTTTTTCAAAGAGAAACCATAAGTACATGAACCATCTCATCTGAGCCAAACAAAAAACATCAGTAGGTAACATCGTGTTCTTTGGCTACCATTTTGAGAGCCCTCATTTATGTCACTTTTCTGCTCAAAAACCTTTAGAATATCCTCATTATCTGCAAAATAAAATCTGAATTCCTCAGTCTGGCATGCAAGGTTCTATGTGACCTAACCCCAACCACCTTCCCAACCCACTCCTCACTTTCACATATCATAGAGCAATCATAATTCTACTGCAGGAGGCCACTGCTTCTCTCGCCTCCTGGCCTTTGGTCACAATGTATGTTGGGCCCAGGATGCCCTCAGCATTCAAATATTGTCTATTTTTCAGGGTTTCACTCAACATCTCTGCTTTCCCAAAATTCCCCCAATTTTTTCTTTTTGCTAAGCTGAAGCTGCAATTTCATACTATTCATGGGGAAAGAAGGCTGAGTGCCAAAGAATTGATGGTTTTGAACTGTGGTGTTGGAGAAGACTCTTGAGGGTCCCTTGGACTGCAAGAAGATCAAACCAGTCAATCCTAAAGGAAATCAGTCCTGAATATTCGTTGGAAGGACTGATGCTGAAACTGAAGCTCCAATACTTTGGCCACCTGATGCGAAGAGCCAACTCACTGGAAAAGACCCTGATGCTGGGAAAGACAGAAGGAGAAGGGGACAATAGAGGATGAGATGGTTGGATGGCATCACTGACTCAGTGGACATGAGTCTGAGCAAGCTCTGGGAGATAGTGCTGCAGTCCATGAGGTCGCAAAGAGTCAGACATGACTGAGTGACTGAACAACAGCAACAAAGCTGAAGTGACCACCTCTTTTACACACTTCCATTGCTTTTCCTTATACTCTGGCACATTCCACTGTAAATTACAAATGTGACTTGCCTTTGTTGTTAAACAGCCATCTCCTAGAGCACTGGGACTGAATTTCAGTTATGCCTGCATATCTAAGAGCACATGTTAGTAAATAACGTATGTGTGTTTACCTATTGCATGAACACATTGTCTCAGTTAGCTCAGGCCGCTATAACAAAACTGGGTGGTTTAGACAATGTTATATCTCACAACTCTGGAGGCTGGAAAGTTCAAAAACAAGGCTCCAGGCAGACTTGACTCTTGGTGAAGACACTTCCCACCTTGTAGAAGGCTGCCTCTTCGCCGTTTCCTCACATGGCAGAGAGTGAGCTCTCATGTTTCTTCCTTTCTTTATAAGGACATTCATTCCATGATGAACTAATCTAACTATGTCCCCCAAGCCTCACCTCCAAATACCACACTGAGGATTTGGGCTTCAACATATGAAACATTCAGTTCATAGCAGACTTGAATGACAAATGTTATTGAAATGCTTTCCCACACCTTCTCTCCTCAAAAAAAGACCAGCCTAAAGGACTCTTTCCCTTTCCTGCTGTATTTAAAGTGGATAACCAACAAAGACTTACTGTGTAGCGCAGGGAACTCTGCCCAGTGTCATATGGCAGCCTGGATGGGAGGGGGGTTTGGGAGAGTGGACGCCTGTGTACGTATAGCTGGGTCGCCTTGTTGTGCCCCTGAAGTTATCACAACACTGTCCATCAGCTGTACTCCGATACAAAGCCAAAAGTTTAGGGTTCAAAAAAATAAATAAATAAATAAAAATATTTTACCTATTCCCAAGCCCCCCAAAAATCATGCTGTCTAGGAAAAGAGGCCACTGAAATCTTAGTAGAAGAAACTTTAGGCTGATTGACTATGAATAAAACAGACATTTCAGCAATACTTGCCATACACTGTTCAGATTCTCTTCCTGGCAAAGCTGAAACAAGGAAACAATTTACACTATTTACACTGTCTAATTAGATAGAGTGAGTTTAATGTATGACACCTCCTGCAGCTGAAGCAGCCTAGGAGAAGGATTTGTTTTGTTTTGTTTTGAAGCATTACAATGATCAGGATGGTGGTAGTGGGTGGAGAGTTGGGGAAAGAAAGAAGAGAAAGAGTTAGAGAGGGAAATTATAAGACTGGAAGCAATACCCAAAGGAAAAGGCAGTGTATTCTAGGTTTCTTGCCATATTTACCTGACTCAAAGAGCAACCAGTTGATTCTACCCTTGAATTTGATTGTCAAGGTGATACCCTTTTAAAGACATTTCCTGCTCCAGAGAGATAGATAGAGGGGCCCTACCTAACTGAGTCTGTACCGCGGGGGTGCTTTGGAGTGTGAAGGTGAGAGCTATGTGAGGGGCTTTGAATCCACATATCACATCAAACCAGGCATGGGTCAAATCATGTCATTCAACGAGGCCCATGAAGGGATAAAAATTAAAATACTGATAAATGAGTGTATTTGTCAATGGGAAGCTATTGAGTGTGCTCAAATCCACTCCTACCTTTAGGGGATTTTGATAAGACTCCGTGTCTTCTAGCCAACTTATTGTTGTTGTTACTATTGTTTAGTCACTAAGTCATGTCTGACTCTCTGTGACCCCGTGGACTGTAGCCCATCAGATTCCTCTGTCCATGGGATTTCCAAGGCAAGAATACTGGGGTGGGTTGCCATTTCCTTCTCCAGGGCATCTTCCTGACCCAGGGATTGAACCTGTGTCTCCTGCATTGGCACGAGGATTCTTTACCACTGAGCCACCAGGGAAGCCCCAGCCAACCTATTAGCCACAGTCAAAGTAATGTTTAATGCTGCATGTCTTTGGAGGCATCTCTTTTCTGTGTTCTTGAATTTCTCTTTGTATCTCTCCCTCCCTGGGATTCCACCAAGGATTCTGGACTGACCTCTGGCCGAGTTTGCAGAGGTTCTTACCTAGTATCCTTTGCACACTCTATCTCAACACCCACTTCTCTTCACTCCAGGTCTCCTGGAGGCAACAGTAACTTTTATCCCAAGATACTTGTATAGTTTTGTGAGAGGAAGAGAAGAGAAGAGAGAGGAGGAGAAAAGGGTGAGAAGTGGGAGGGGAGTGGGGAAGAAGGGCATTTAGGAAGAGAGTTGGGGGGCAGAGGAGAAGGGAAGACCACGAAAAGTTCCCAGTCAGTCACAGGCCCAGTGTCCCTTCTGTGTTTTAATGTCTCAGACAACCTGAAAACGGGCCTGTGGGAAGTTGTAACACCTACCAAACCCCTGACAGCCGCTATTCTTCACAGAGGCTGTGAACAATTGCCTGACTGCCAGTGTCTGACTGAAATAATAGCTGTACCTACAGGATCATTTGGAAGACAGATGGTGGAGGCAATCCCCATTCATCTGCCAGCAGCCATTTCATAATTCTCACTGTCCTGTCAGGCCCAGGAGGGGCAGGCACAATGCAACCTTGCTAATTAGCCAAGCTCATTAGATAAATGTTTTAAAGACAGAACTTCTGTCCCATGCCTCTCCTGCTCCTCCACCCAGCCCCACCATGCCAAGATGCTTTGGAGTATACCTTTGGCACCCTCAGAAAAAGCAAGTATCCAAAGTCTAAAAGCCTTGATTTTCTGCTAGGTGGAGGTTATTTTTATTTTTTTTCACTTTTTCACTTTGCTCTCCTTCCCAGGTAGGTCTTGTAGCTCCAAAAATAGGTCATTGGTCCTCCCTACTGTTTGCTGTTTCCATGATCTGGCCCATCAGTATTCCATATTTCAAAGGCTGGATGCGTTGCCATCCTCTATTTGAAGTATCAGACACATCTGTTTATCATTTGTATAGCATGCATTAAGCCAAGACTTCACTCAAGGCAATGATCATGAATTTAGAGAACTTTTGAGAGCTCCATGTCATTCCAGCACATATGAGAGTTCTAGTTGTCATTCAGAAGCAATCTATGAGAGCCTACTAAGTGGATATGAACAGGAATGAGGGTGGAGAGAAGCAGGGAAGCCCTATAAGCAAGGGCGGCTTACTGAGCTTTGATCTTCACTTCAATACTCTGCAAACACCATCTTGAAATCCTTAATCATGCTGAACAGAAGGACGGCATTTTCATTTCCTCCTTGGCTCTACACGACTGAGTGACTTTCAGTTTCACTTTTCACTGGCCCTGTCACTTGGCAGTTTGTTCTGCTACAGTTGTTGGGTAAGGGGAGCATTCACAAGGGCTCAGGAAGGAGTACCTCCTGAGCCAAAGCTGAGAGGCTAGATGCTCCAGACAGAGCAGAGATGAACCAGTGAGGAGAGGCAACGATGAGTACGTGCGGCAAGGGAGACATAAGTGGTAAATATTTTTACTGACTATTTGAGCTCTACCCCAGGCGTGGCCTGTTTTCAAGGTGCTGACAAAATCAAATGTGCAAGCCTCACGGCTGGAGATGGTCCCCAATCACTGTAAATTCAGCACGTGAATAGCATGCCCCGTGAGTCTTCCTGGGAAGCAACTGAGTGGGTCAACCACCATGTTGCCAATTTCACCGTGCACCAGACCTAAGGAGACGATGCCGTAGACGGGTCTGTGAGAAATAAGGCTGAAATGTGACATGACAATTGTAAAGCGAAGGCTTTGATGCCAGACTGAGGGATATGGGGAAACTTGAAAAATTTGGTCAGGAGAATGACTCCTGGAGCTCTGGTTGCCCCAGGAAAAAGAAATACTCTTTCTAGACCCATTAGGCCATCTGCTCATCAGGCTAATATAACAAATAACTCACCACCACCTTCCCTTCATGGCACATCTTCCCACTACTCTCTTTCCTTGGACTGTCTCTGCCACCACAAACACACAGCAGAAAAAGTGCAGCTGTTGTCTTCAGTTTTGACCCCACGGCTGTCTTGACTTCTCTCAGACTCAAGTCACTAACCATGCTTAAATCCATTGCACTGCACACATCTGACTTCTCCCAAATTGCTTAGGTGAGCAGTCTCACTCACGACCCTGTCTATGGTAGGCAGAATTCTAAGAATGACCCCAGTAACCCTTGGCCTGGTATAATCTCTCCACTGAGAATGTAAGTAGAATCCATAAATATGACAAAATACCATTCCCATGATTATGCTATATCATATGCAGATGTGATTAAGATTACTAATCAGAAAGAGTGGGCCTAACATAGCCACATGAACCCTTTAAAAGCAGAGTTTTCTCTAGCTGGTAGCAGAAGAGCAAGTCAAAGATGGAAGCATGAGAAGGTGCTGATGCCCCAATGAGCTCTGAAGATGGAGGGGCCTTGTGAGGAGGAATGTGGATGGCCTCTTGGAGCAGAGTGACCCCCCCAGCCGATAGCCATCAAGGACACGGAGATCTCAGATTTAAAGCTGCAAAGGCACTGAATTCAACCTCAGTAGCTTAGAAGATTCTAGCCCAGAGCCTCCCAGTAAGAGCTTAGTCTTGCCAACATCTTGATCTTGGCCTTTGGAAACCCTGAGCGTAGAACCTGGCAAGTTTGCTTGTCTGACCTACAGAATTGTATGTAGTTTCACATACAGAAATGTATGTAGTTTCAAGCTACTAAATGTATGGTAATTGGTTGTGTACCAATAGCAAATAATCTACAATTTTAGCCCCTTCCTAGCACTGTCCTGACAGTGGCTCTAGTTCTGCCACTTTAACACTTAAAGACAGGGTCAGAGTAAGTGAGTTTTAGGAGCTGCATCTGAAGGGACAATACATTAAGGGACAATACAAATAAGGGATAAGACTTGTGTTGGGAGATTATTGCAAATGACCACCATGAAGAAATAAGGTCCTAAATTTATTGACATTAGTTACAGATAAGGGCAATAGGTTTGAGAATCCTTATGAAATAAAAACTGTCCAGATGTAGCAATCGATTGGGTGAGAGAGAGACAAAGATGGCTACTCTATTGGCTTTCGGAAGGAGCTGAGGAGAACATTAGTCCTCTGTGATAGCATGCCCATTAAACTAATTGGAAATAAAATGTGTGTTCAACTCCTAAAGATGACTCTTTTCCAAAGATAAGAAGGTACCATATTAGTACAAATTGCTGATGGCAAGTAACAGCACTATTTCAATTCAAACCAGTGTAAGGCGGGGAGGGGGCGGAGGGCGGGGAAGGAGGATGCTTCACATTGAGAAGCAGTTGTTTCATAGACCTTAAAGACAGGAAAGCAGCAGAACCTCTGAGAGGACTGCATTGGGATATGAAAGTCCCTGGGACCAGAGAGAGGGGTCCCTCCATCCCCCATTTCTTCTTCCCCAACAACCATCCTTGTGTGCCAGTTAGCCTACTTGGCAGATGGAAGATGGCCACAGTACAGATTTAGGGTTGAAGTGGGGCCAGGTCTACTGGAATTGCTAAACCCAATTTCCAATCTTCAGGGAAAATGGTCATGTCGGTTAACATGGTTGCCTCGCCTCCCGCCCCACCACCACACTGCTGCTCTTAGGAAAGTGGGAGAAGAGTTGATTCTTCATTCTTGAGCATGGCAGACGCTCCCAGAGTTGTTGGCCCAAAACGCAGAAATGATTTTTCAAATATTAATTTTCATGGACACAAAAACATACTCTCCTTTCTATGGGGGAAGCGTAGCATCATGCCTCAAACAGCTGGACTGTAATCGTGATGTTACCGCTCCACAATGGTGTAAGTGACACTGAGGAACTTCTCTAGGTCTCACGTACCCCCAGCTATAAAACAAAAAACTTGGCCCAGGTGTCATTGACGGCTCCAGTTTTCATGCCCATGAGTCTAAGTCCTTGTGAGCAGAAATGATGCTATATTGATTCAGTCCTCTTATTTAACTTTCCTTTGCCTCCCCAAAGATCAGAAGGAAAGCCTCTCAGCAATAATCCTCTCATCAGCTTACAAGAGGAACAAAGTCAGCCAAGGAAAATATATAGTTTGTATTCTAAGAGAGCTGGACCACCTGAAAATCTGCTTAGTACTCAAAGGACACTTACCCTGAGCCCAGTGTTAATTGGCTTAACATCTCTGCTTGGACAGGAGCAGTGGTTCTGTGAGACCAAAGTGTGTCTCCGAGTTCCACTGGGCAGCTACAGGTTGCCAGCATCCTGACTCTTTCTTGCAGTTTTCTTTAAAACCATAGAAGGTCAGAACTAATTCCTTTATATCCTATATTACAAAGCAGAGACTGAGAGAAGAGAAGGGGCTTGCTCAGGGCCATATGGATAATAGGGGGCAGAATGGGGAGTAAAGTCAAATGGCCCGACTCACGTTTTCCCCTGTCCCTTCTTCTGTGAACGAGTAAGCTATGTGATCAAGCCTGGAGCCTCAAGGATGAATCAGCATCCTTCACTGAGGCTACCTGTTCATTATGGGTTCAACTGTGACTCTTCCCATTGAAAATTCATATTTTGAAGTCCTAACCCCCAATATCTCAGAATATGACCTTATTGGAGACAGGGTCTTTACAGAGGCAATAAAGTTAAAATGAAGCCATTAGAGTACACCTTAATATGACTGCGTCCTTATAAAAAGTGGGTATGTAGACACAGAGACACATGTTAGGGGGAAGCTGATGTGAAGAGACATAGGGAGAAGATGGCCACCTATGAGCCAAGAAGAGAGACCAGGTACAGCTCCTTTTCTCACAGCCCTCAGAAGGAACCAACCCAGTAGACACCTGGGCTTCTTGCCTCCAGAACTGTGAAACAATAAATTCCTATTGGGCTTTCCTGGTGGTTTTACTGCAGGCAGATAGTAAAGAATCTGCCTGCAAAGTAGGATACCCAGGTTCAATCCCTGGGTTAGGAAGATCCCCTGGAGAAGGGAACGGCTACCCATTGCAGTATTCCTGCCTGGAGAATTCCATTGGCAGAGGAACGTGGAGGGCTATGGTCCAAAGGGTTGCAAAGAGTCAGACATGACTGAGCAGCTAACACACACAATGTTTAAACTATTGAGTCTGGGGTGCTTTTGTTACAGTGGCTCACACCAAAATTGTCTGCTAAACTCTTCGTTTCAGAGCAACTTCTTTCACTAAAAACATTTGAAATGAGTGTAGGCAACGTGGGTGTGAGGAATTGCTCTCCTTCTTTCCTGATCTCTTACCCTTGCACCCACTACTCCTCAAAAGTCAAAAGAGCCTAGCTAGCTTCCACTGCTCCAGTAGCCTGTAATAATCCCACCATCACTGAGTAACTGCCCATGCTATCATTTCTTCTTTTAAGCTATATCCTGAAGCACGGATCATCTTGAAAAAGAAAAACATAGTTTTAAAATGTATTTTTGCAAAAGTACACTGTGACTATCTCCTATCATATATATGATTATTTCAACTATTCCCTATGATGGTTGGTTGTGTTCTCTCCATGAGCAAAGCCATCTATTTGCAGCCAACATAAAGCCTCACCCATAGTGGTCACTGAGTTGCAGCACCCAACCTCTGAACAAGGAAAAAGTATGTGGGAGAACTTAAGAACATTTTAAGGTAAAGAGAAGCTAGTTTTTCGCAATGCAATCTTCTGAATATTTTGAATCTTTCAAAATTATATTCTGTATACATCCTACATCCACTGCTGCTTCTTCTCCATGTAAAATCATGGGAATGGATTCATCAGCCATAGATCCTTTGTCACTAAACTGGAATTTATATGGAACTTCTGGTGGCATAAACAGTTCCCCCAATACCAGACCACCCTAGCATAACAAAGAATTCCAGAGTTTTAAAATCAAGTGTATCCACCATAGCAATATATTTTTGGATCCATCTCCTAGAGTAATGGAAATAAAAACAAAACTAAACAAATGGGGTCTAATTAAACTTACAAGCTTTTGCACAGCAAAGGAAACTATAACCAAAGCAAAAAGTCAACCTATAGGATGGGGGGTAATACTTGCAAATGATGCGACTGACAGGGGATTAAACTCAAAAATACACAAATAGCTCATACAGCTCAAAACTGAAAAAACAAACAACCCAAATGAAAAATGTGCAGAAGCTCTAAACAGACATTTCTCCAAAGAAGACATGAAGTGCAAGTGAAAGTGACGTCACTCAGTCATGTCCAACTCTCTGGGACCCCATGGACTGTAGCCTACCAGGCTCCTCTGTCTATGGGATTTTCCAGGCAAGAGTACTGGAGTGGGCTGGCATTTTCTTCTCCAGGGGATCTTCCCAACCCAGGGATTGAACCCGGGTCTCATGCATTGCAGACAGATACTTTACCGTCTGAGCCACCAGGGAAGACATACAGACAGCCAAAAGGCACATGAAAAGATACTCAACATCACTAATTATTAGAGAAATGCAAATCAAAACTACAATGAGGTATCACCATCACCTCATACAAGTCAGAATGGCCATTATCAAAAGTCTACAAATAATAAATGTTGGAGAGGTTGTGGAGAAAAAGGAACCTCGCTACACTGTTGGTAGAAATGCAAATTGGTACAGCCACTCTGGAGAACAGTATTGAAGTTCCTTAAAACACTAAAAATAAAGCTACCATAGAGCTGACCCATTGGAAAAGACTCTGATGCTGGGAGGGATTGGGGGCAGGAGGAAAAGGGGACGACAGAGGATGAGATGGCTGGATGGCATCACTGATTCGATGGACATGAGTTTGAGTGAACTCTGGGAGTTGGTGATGGACAGGGAGGCCTGGCGTGCTGCAGTTCATGGGGTCACAAAGATTTGGACACGACTGAGCAACTGAACTGAACTGATGACCCAAAAATCCCACTCCTGGGCATTTATCCAGAGAAAATCATAATTTGAAAAGACTTTTGTACCCCAATGTTCATTGCAGCACTATTTATAATAGCCACAACATGGAACAACCTGAATGCCCATAGACAGATGAGTGGAAAAATAAAATGTGGTGTATATATACATACATACATATACAATGGAATACTACTCAGCCATAAAAAAGAATGAAGTAATGCCATTTATAGCAACATGGATGAACCTAGAGATTACCACACTGAGTAAAGTAAGTCAGACAGAGAAAGACAAATGTCCTATGATATCACTTATATGTGGAATCTAAAAAAAGATACAAATGAATTTATTTACAAAGCAGAAGCAAACTCACAGACATAGAAAACCAATTTATGGTTACCAAAGGGAAAAGGTTGGGGTGGGGGATCAATGAGGCATTTGGGAGTAACACATTCATATTACTATATACAAAATAGATAACCAACAAGGACCTACAGTATAGTACAGGGAACTGTACTCAATATTTTGTAATAATTATATGGGAAACAAATCTGAAAAAGAATATATATGTATGAATCACTTTGCTATACACCTGAAACTAACACAACGTTGTAAACCAACTATACTTCAATTAAACAAATTGAAGGAGACTAATACAGGGGTCTTAGGCAGCTGACGGGAAAGTGCATCGCCTGAAGCAGAGGTTCAGAGGTGAGTAGTGAATAGTCCCCAGTGATGAGGGAATCTCCAAAGAACCCACAGAGCAATCCAAAATAAATAGATTCATCCCTCAAAGAAATCTCCAAGTTAATGTTCTCACTAGTGAAGTCTATTGAACAGCTAAGAACAAAGTAACAACTGTCTTACATAAACTCTTCCAGATAATATAAAGAGAGTATGTACTTCTCAAGTCAGTTTATGAAGACATCATAGCCACAGTAACAAAATCTGATAGAGACATTGCAAGATAGAAAACTGTCAGTTTTCTTCAAAAGTATAGATGGAAAATCTTAAACACAGTAGTAGCAAATTGAATCCAATGATTTAGGAAAGACTCTGATGCTGGGAGGGATTGGGGGCAGGAGGAGAAGGGGACCACAGAGGATGAGATGGCTGGATGGCATTACCGACTCGATGGATGTGAGTTTGAGTGAACTCCAGGAGATGGTGATGGACAGGGAGGCCTGGCGTGCTGCGATTCATGGGGTCGCAAAGAGTCGGACACGACTGAGTGACTGAACTGAGCTGAACTGAATAACACCCTGGTTACCCTGGTGAGCTACACTGATGGCTCAGTTGGTAAAGAATATGCCTACAATGCAGGAGACCCAGGTTCAATCCCTGGGCGGGGCAGATCTTCTGGAGAAGGAAATGACACCCATTCCCGTATTCTCGCATGGAAAATCTCATAGACAGAGGAGCCTGGTAGTCCTTGGGGTCACAGAGAGTCAAACATGACTTAGCAAACTAAACCACCATGAATAACATCCTAACTGAGTAGATGGACAACTGCATAAAGGTGCAACTGTGAATGTTTTAAAAATGAATCCATGTAATTCACATAGTAACTGGATGAAGGAAAAAGATAATTTGATCATCACAATGAATACAGAACAATTTTATCAAATTCAACAGTCATTCATAGCAAAAATAAAACCTTTCAGCAAACTATGATAAATATGACAGCATCTCCAAAAAGAAAAAAAAAAACAAAAACCAAACCCTGAGATCAGAAATGAGCAACACTGAACCTACTGGAGGTTCTCACTAAAGCAAGAGAATGCCAAACATCTGCCAAACGGGGAGCAGTACCAGCAGTACCAGCTCATAACTTCACCAATCAGGTAAGACCTTCCTAACTTCTCGCCCCTCCTCACCACACCAGCAGTGGAGGGGAATAGTTGTGAGTGGAGTAGGGTGATGGCAGAATTAAGAAAGAAAAGTCCAACCACTCAGTTGCTCCCACCTCATGTTCCTTTTCATCAAAAGTGGTCTATCATCAGCAATGCCAAACTAGGGGACAGAGGAGCTTTAAGTATTATCCTTTAAGGGATAATAGGAAATAGGAGTTTTGACTCTTACACAAGAAATTTTAGTTTCCAAGATAGTTAGTGTTATTTTGTAATATGTAGTAGCCACAGAACTTTTCCTTACCTGAGAGTGAACTGAAAAATCAGAGAATCTGCTGTAGATTTTATCTAAATGGTAAGGAAAAACCCTATCAGAGAGCATATATTCATGGGGGAAATGGGAAATGAAGTTGTTTTCCATTCCACCCTATGACTAAAGTTCTTTCAAAATCCTGGCTATTTTGAAAGAACTGTTCTTAGTGTTGCTAATGTGTTCACTGCTAGTCTTCAAAGGGCAAATACTTCCTCTGGACCACACTTTCCTACATTTGTTAGAAACAGAGTCTTCCTCTTCTGTCTTCCAATACCTGCCTTTTGGCCTGGGCTGTTCCTGAACAGGCAGTGCACACATCCTGTACTGACCGAGAAGGCAGTGGGTCCACAGGGGTCACAGATGGTAGTTTCTGTGCTGGGTGTGAGCAGAACATTGCCTTGTGCTAATAACGTCAACTCCAGCCTGACCATCCCAACTCCCTTACTTTGAAGTAGAGTTGTTGTTTAGTCCCTAAGTCATTTCCAGCTCTTTTGTGGCCCCATAGACTGTAGCCAGTCAGGTTCCTCTGCCCACGGGATTTCCCAGGCAAGAATACTGGAGTGTGTTGCCATTTCCTTCTCCAGGGGATCTTCCTGATGCAGGAATGGAACCTGCATGTCCTGCATTGGCACCCCACTCCAGAACCCTTGCCTGGAAAATCCCATGGACGGAGGAGCCTGGTGGGCTGCAGTCCATGGGGTCGCTAAGAGTCGGACACGACTGAATGATTTCACTTTGACTTTTCACTTTCATGCATTGGAGAAGGAAATGGCAACCCACTCCAGTATTCTTGCCTGGAGAATCCCAGGGATGGGGGAACCTGGTGGGCTGCTGTCTATGGGTTCACACAACTGAAGTGACTTCGCAGTAGCAGCAGCAGTCCTGCATTGGCTAGCAGATCATTTGTCACTGAGCCACCAGGAAAGTCCTTGAAGCAGAGTTAGCAGGAGCAAAGCTCAAGAATTGTGGGAAAGTTGTCATTGTGTGAAGACAGAGGGATGACCCTGAAGAGTGTGGCTCGGCAAGTCTGAGACTACCACCAGGCAACCCATTCTAAGAACCTATATATTGTGCAAAAATAATACTTAACATATTGTTATAAAGACTTAATAGGTATGGTCTCTATCCTCAAAAAAAAAAAAAAGAACAATTTAAAGTCAAGGATGGAACTAAAACACTATCAGATCAGATCAGTTGCTCAGTCGTGTCCGACTCTTTGCGACCCCATGAATCGCAGCACGCCAGGCCTCGCTGTCCATCACCAACTCCCAGAGTTCACCCAGACTCACGTCCATCGAGTCAGTGATGCCAT
>NW_011494753.1:9739446-9795381 GCF_000754665.1 Bison bison bison | reverse complement strand
GTCAGTGATGCCATCCAGCCATCTCATCCTCTGTCGTCCCCTTCTCCTCCTGTCCCTAATCCCTCCCAGCATCAGAGTCTTTTCCAATGAGTCAACTCTTCACATGAGGTGGCCAAAGTACTGGAGTTTCAGCTTTAGCAGCATTCCTTCCAAAGAAATCCCAGGGCTGATCTCCTTCAGAATGGACTGGTTGGATCTCCTTGCACTCCAAGGGACTCTCAAGAGTCTTCTCCAACACCACGGTTCAAAAGCATCAATTCTTCGGCGCTCAGCCTTCTTCACAGTCCAACTCTCACATCCATACATGACTACAGGAAAAACCATAGCCTTGACTAGACGAACCTTTGTTGGCACAATAATGTCTCTGCTTTTGAATATGCTATCTAGGTTGGTCATAACTTTCCTTCCAAGGAGTAAGCGTCTTTTAATTTCATGGCTGCAGTCACCATCTGCAGTGATTTTGGAGCCCAGAAAAATAAAATAAAATAAAAAATAAAAATAAAATAAAACACTATAAAATACATGTAAAATGAATATGCAAATTTATTAAATATTGTCTTTTAGGCTTGATCTCAGCCAATGGAGAGTCCAGTGTCATTAAAGACAAAATGATTTATTAAAAGTCATTTTCTCTATATCTGACTCCAGTCCAGTCCAGATTTTTAGCAGGACATTTGATCCATTCTCTTGTTACCTCTTTTGAAGCTAGTTTCTAATCTTCTGCCTGTCTTGGAAACGTAATGCATCACTGAAGTTGTTCGGAGTTTATGTTGTGTTCACTTTTAATGTGTGCTAAATGATTGGAAATGGGAAGCAGATGGACACTTGGCCCAGAGATTAAACTCCATCTCCTTAATTAGACAGCGTTGATTAAGGCCTCCATGGGGTCCTTCTCCTCACTGCCAAGAAAAAGAGCTCTCCAGTGGGGCTCCTCAAAGCATTTGGGAACTAATGGTTTACTCTGTTCCTCCTTTGCATTTATTCACAGAACTGAACAAACAGAATCCATATTATCTTGGTCTCTTTGGTTTTTCTCTAACAGTTTCGCCACTGGACTTTCCTTTTTGGCAAGAGTTAAAACAGAATAAAGGAATTCTGGATAGCCGCTGGCTGAACTTTCCTTCCTATTCTGAGTTAGCAGAATTCAGTTGGGAAGTGGTGGGGGTGGGGGTATTCAGAAGAGAGAGCTTCAGAGCCTGAGGAAAAAGCTGGGTACTACAACCGCCTGTGGCTTCTCCTAACACGGGGGAGCAGAGCCAAGAGTTTGGAGACTGACAGATGTGAGTTTGAATCTCGGCTCAGCTGGTTATTAGCTGCAAACTGTGGTGTGACGGTCAATGTTTAACAACAGATTGTTAAATAAACAAGACCTTAATTTGTAACGTGTCAATTTTTGTGGTGCAAATACTCCCACCAGGGCTGATTTTAAGCTACCAATGTGTTGTGACTAAATGCAAATTTGAAAAGAAATTAGTTCTCTTGGTTCTCATAGCCTATATAAGTTGACACCCAGCTCACTAGTAATCAGTGTAAGCACCAGTTTCACCATCTGTATGAAAGGGATAAGATATTTTGTATTATAAAGAGTAAAGTAATAGCTGCAAAGTGGTCAAAACAGAGCCTGACCCACACTTGTTGTTCAGTAGCTAAGTTGTGTCTGACTTTGTGACCCCATGGACTGCAGCACGCCAGGCTTCCCAGACCTTCACCATCTCCTGGAGTTTGCTCAAACTCATATCCATCAAGTTAGTGATGCCCCCCAACCATCTCATCCTCTGTTGTCCCCTTCTCCTCCTGCCTTCAATCTTTCCCAGCATCAGGGTCTTTTCCAATGAGTCGTTTCTTCGCATCAAGGGCTCAATAAATTGTCACTACATATTACTGTTTTAAGCTGAGCTCTAAGGAAGTGATTCACATTGCTGAGCCCTCCAAGAAGTCAGAGCCTCTGCCTTGAACATTTAACAGCTAAATATTACTACACAGGTGCCCAGGGAATGGACCCACACCAATAAAATGCATAAAGCGTCATTACATAAATCAAACTGCCAATTCACTACTTTAACTTAGTATATAGAATTACAATTTTCCAAACCTAAATTGGATTTCATGGTGCAATAAAGGATTTCTTTTGTGGTTTAGGAATGTGCTTATATGCAATGTGCTACAAAAGCATAAGTGTTAATTATATTTAAATGTGCTTAATTAATGATCTGGATTAAACATTAAATCAGGGCTGCCCCAGAAAATCCCTCACTCATGCTGATATGAGCTTATCCCTGGCCTGGTGCTCTGTACCTGACTCTTTGCAAATAGTTAGCTCTCATGTTGACCCTATGGAAGACTGCATGGGTGAACAGTAAGTGGAGAGTATATTTAACCACTCCTGAGAGAGTTCTGCCTGGAGTCCTTTAATCACAATGATAATGAGAGATTGAAAACTCACTGGGAAAGGGAGGAAGGATGGAGACGACTGGTTCCTATTTTATTGTTATACAAATTGACACACAGAGAGGTAAGGGCAAACAGGAAATTTACTAGGAGAGCTGAGAATACAATTCAGATCTCTAATGCATAATTTAGCACTTGTTCTTCGGCTATGGGATAATCAGTTGTGCAACATAAAAATCACACAGTTCAATGCAGGAGAATACCACATTGAATGGATAAATATTGAGAGAGACAGAGAGAGAGAGTTTCTGTGATGGAGGTGATAGAATAATATACAGGATGTCATGGAAACACTTATGAAGGAAAACTCACCCAGTCTGGAAGGGAAGATTGTGTGGATATAGTCGGAGGATATTTTAGATACAGAGGCTTATGGTCTGAGCTGTTAAAGGATGAGTGAGAATTATGCTGGAAAAGAGGGACATTATAGATTGGGTTCATCAGGAAGCAGGTTTTATGGTAGGGATCAGCATGGAAATAATTATTTTTATTATAAAAATTATTTTTAATAAAATAGATTTAATAAAAATTATTTATAAAAATAATTATTTTCTAATAAATGAGACATTTATTAGAAAATGCTCTCAGGAGCAGAAGGGTAGAGGACTGGGGAGATGGAGGAGTTGAGCGATGATACAAGCTAAACGAAGGCTTCAGCCAGTCCCGTGAGAACTCCAGGACAGACATGGTTCCTTTAGGGCTTTTCCAATTAGGAGTGAAGAAGCCAGGTCATCATACCATCATCATGTGGATCAGGCTGCCCCCAGAAGGAGTTATGTCTTAGGATGAATCAGTGCTTCCCTGGTATCTCAGTCGGTAAAGAATCTGCCTGCAGTGCAGGAAACCCAGGTTCTATCACTAGGTTAGGAAGATCCCCTGGAGAAGGAAATGGCAACCCACTCCAGTATTCTTGCCTGGAAAATTCCATGGACAGAGGGGCTTGGCAGGCTACAGTTCACAAGGTCACAAGAGTTACACACAACTTAGCAACTAAACCACCACCATTTTCTTAAAAAGAGGGATGTTTCCCAGCAGTGATTCCAGGTGATGAGGAAATCAGCCCTTCTTTTCTGAAGGGGATCTGGGCAACAGATCACAGCATCCACCACAAGGGCGGAAGGGTTTCCCACCTGGAGAAAAGCAATGAAGAAAGACAGTGATACATGTAGGTGCCATGCAAGTGGTTCAATGTTTGTCATGGAAAGGGTCTCATGGGAAGCAGATTCTGAGACAGAGACAGATACCTGTGGACAGGAAGTTTACTGGGGAGTCGTCTCAGGAACAACATCTTTAGGAGGGTGAGGGAAGCAAGACTGAATAAAGGGAGAAGTTGAATGGCTATAGAGTTGCCGGCTGGCCAGTGACAAATTCATCTCCAAGACCTCACTATAGAGTCCGTCTCCTTGGGTCACTCAGGGCACCAATTCTCATAAAAAGGGTTTCCAGAAAACCAACTCTGAGATGGAGATTTACATGCAGGAGACTTACTAAGAAGAGAGCTCAGAAACAGCCCCTGTAAGTGAGTGAGGGTAGAGGGTTGGGTGTAGTTTCACTGGAGCTGCGAAACTTAAGACGGTCTTTCAGAGACAGATTAGAGACATTGTTAGAAGGGGGAAAAAAACTGAAAATATGAGGATTAAGGGAGAGAAAAGAACTAATGTTTGTCTACAAGACAAACTAGACATTTATTAGAGAATGTTCTTGGGAGTAGAAGGATACAGGATTGGGGAGAGGGAGAAGCTGAGTAATGATACAATCCAAATAAATAAACAAAGGCTTCAATCAATCCTGTGAGAACTCTAGGACAGACGTGGTTCCTTCAGAGTTTTTCCAAGTAGGAGTGAAGAAGCCAGGTTATCATATCATCGTGTGGATCAAATTCTAGTTTGAGTGCCTGACTGAATGGAGGTTAAAAAAAAAAAAAATGAGAGAATTTTGGAAAAGAGAATCAGCTTGGAAAAGAGGATGAAGGAGCATTTTTAGACATCTTGAGTTTGGGTTGAAAATGCTCACAGAGTAGTTGGCTTTAGGATGATGAATTTGAGGGAGGAGCCTAACCTCAAGATTGGTTGACTCCATTAGAAGGGATGAGATCTCCTGGGACATTGAGTAAAGGGAAAAGATGAAAGGCCAAGGATGGTGCCAGAGAATAACAACATTTAAAGTTAACAAAGAGGAGGATTCTCTTAAAGGAGACATGAGAAGTGACCTTAGGTAGCAAGAGAACTGTTTGGAAGAAGCCAAGAAAACGGGGATTTAAGTGAGCAGAAAGGTTCAGAAATAAAAATGTGGCAGTTTTATATTTGTGCAATTTTACGGTCACTGTATTTTAAAAACATTCAGGGATGGAATTGGGAAAGATAGATTGAAGTGAGAAATTTATGGGAGTGAGAACTTAGAGGAACTCAGCACAAAAACTACCTCAGGCATGGCATGGGTGTGTGGGTGGAGGTAGATGGGCTTCTCTCTAACTCTTAGCATTAACTTTAACTTTACAATCACAGAGGAAAGAAATTACTGAAGTCCCCTAGCCTCCTTTTCAATGGAATCAACGGGAAACAGCTCATTACTGCTTCTGAATGAGAAAGTGTCCCTTTTCATAATGGGAGACATTTAGATGTTCAGCAAATCAACTGCTTAGACTGGTTGAACATCTGTGGGTGCTTTATTTTGGTTAATGGGGATATTTCAAAGAGCTCAGCTCAAGGGAATTTATGACTGAGCAAGTTTTATTCAGTACTGGGTTTCCTAACTCCTACTCCATCAGACCTCCTCCTTTCCTCCCCGCCCCCTCTCCCTAAGTAACCCGCTTCCTCCTCCTACTGTTGGAAAAATACTTCAGCATATCTGGATACAACACTCTGTATTCCTATGTTCACCTCTTTTTATGTTTATATATTTATAGTGTTTTATTTATGTAAATTGTATTATTTTTAGCTATTAATTTTGTATGTGATCAACCTATGATTTAATTAGGATCTTGGCAAGGGGGAGGGCTGGCAGTATCTCTTAGCAGAGGAGGGGAAGTGCAGACACGGCTAGTAGTGGTGAGTCGTGGCCCATATCAAGTGGAATTACAGAAGTTGAGACTACAGTGTCGGTCTTTTTGTTTCTGCAGTATTCAGAAGGACACTTCAGTGTGTGAACTTTTAATATATTTTGCCCGGTGGTTCTGTTGCTGCTGCCAAGACCACTGATGATACTGATGACACTGCAGAAGGAGCATGCGTTATATCCTTCTGCACACTTCTTCTGACTTCTTGCCAGCTTTAACTCCCTGTCTTTCTTCATGAGCATAGCTTTAGGACCTGAGTTTATGCCCAACTGTTCTCGGGTGTCAGCAACCTAGATGGACTTCACTGTTAGCAAGCAGAAGATCTGTATTCTTTCAACTGAAAACTTAAGAAAGCTATTTACCCCCAAAGAAGGGCTTCCCTGGTGGCTCAATGATAAAGAATCCACCTGTTAATGTAGGAGATGCAGGTTTGATCCCTGGGTCAGGAAGATCCCCTGGAGAAGGTAACTGGCTACCCACTCCAGTATTCTTGCCTGGGAAATCACAGGACCAAGGTGGGCTACAGTCCATAGGTCACAAAAGAGTCAGACATGACTTAGCAACAAAACAACAACAAATCCTGGGAGGGGCAGTTAGTGAGACCCCCAGATCCCAGAACATCAAAAATATAGAAAATAAGAAAATGTGGTTAGTATACCTATTTACCCCAAAGATCCTACTTGTGGGGAGATGCTTCTTAAATTTCTCTGCAATAGACTTTCTTACAGCTCTCCTCCTTTCCCCATTAACCCACTCATTCACTCACTCACTCATATTGTTAACAAGTATTTGCTGGGCAGTGACTATTTTCCAGGCACTGGAAACTACCATCCTGGATATACAGCACTGGTAGATACTGACCTAACCTCATGAAGACCATACTCACATTGCTTAATCTCATGTTGCCCCTACTCACAAGGACCCCTTCTTAGTAGAGAAAACCAGCATTCTATAAAGCTTCGATATGAAAGGACTGTGCTCAGAACATTTTATGCTACCATTGGCTGAATACCAATGGAAGCAAAGGTGATGGAGAAACAAGGAGAATGAATGGTGATGTTGAGATGCTGTGGGGCTTTGTGCCAGTGTCAGAGCATGAGGGAACTGAGAAGCCTACACTCAACCATCAATCAAGTGGACTGTAAAGGAATATAAAATGGTAAAGTAAATAGAGTTATACTTGTAGCTTAAAAGTACAAAACAGCATTCATAATCATTATTTGTATTTATTTCCTATCCTCCTGAAGATGTATTTGTGCTGTCACAGAATGAATAGAATTGAGACTTTCATTGCACACATCATCTGATTTTATAGGAATTTCTGACTATTGCATCAGGTTTTCAACAGGACTTTCTTCTGGGAGACCAAGGCAGTACATTTGCCCCCACCCCCATCCCAGACACCGATCTCAACTCTTCGAGGCTGCATACATGCATGAGGATATTCCCTGGGGCTCCTCAGTCCCCAGTGAGAACCACGTCTACTACAGCTAGCAAGCATGGGTCCAGAGCAGCCCATGATCTGCCAATCTTCTCTGACCTCTGACCTGTTTCATGAGGCCTTTCTTTCTCAAGCCTAACACAAAGAAGATGCACAATAAATATTTATCGATTTAATATATTTTGTTTTCCACTTGTATACTCTTTCTCGGGTAAGAGATGCTTATTACTTTCAGGCAAGAAGCATTTGAATAAATGAAAAGGAAGAGCAAGTCAAGGTCTCCATGTAAATGTTTCCAGCTAGGAGCGGGGGTGGGGGGAGTTGATTTTCCACTCCTGGTCCTTTATTCTAGGTACTGACCGGTTCCTAAGCTAACAAGGCACATTGGCCTGTGGGCCTGGGTTGTCTTCAGTGCACCCAGAGAGAAGAATAGATGGTTTGCTAGATCCAGGAATTTCCCAGGAGACTATCTCTATTGTTCAACAAATCATTAATCCGGAGTGTCAAAGCCACAGCTGAGCACTAAGACAACTAAACCAAGCACTGGTTGGTCCCTTGCCTTCAAAGAGATGAGTCATGATTAGATGTCTCACTATCAATAAGTTCAATAAAAGAATGAAAGCTTGAGAACAAAAGCTGCCTTTCACAATTTCAAAGAACCCTGACCATATGATACATATAGAATAATGGGTTGAGGGTACTGCCACACACTTCCACTTCTGTGCAGCAGCCAGAGGACATTTCCATTATTATCTTAGCAACTTCATTGCCCAGGGATCCGTAATTCTTAAGTCACTGAACAACTTGCACAAAACACCTAGAAATATAGCACAAAATATATCAAGTATTTTTTAAAGGCTTGGTTGAATTCACAAGGAAGTAGAGAAACCCCAAGAGGATCCTGTAAGCTGTAAACCAAAATAGGAACCCATTTACTAGGAACTAAGATTTAGATCTTAATGGTAGTGCTGGGGAAGGAGACAAAGCCTTAGGCCCATGTAAAGTAAGTCATGGGTGTCGTTCAACTGCTAAGTCATGTCCAACTCTTTGCAGCCCTATGGACTGCAGCACACCAGGCTTCCCTGTCCTTCACTATCTCCTGGAGTTTGCTCAAACTCATGTCTGCTGAGGTTGTGGGAGGTCCCACATAAATTCAGGTCCCTCGAAGGCCTAAACCCTACAGAAAAGACACAATAGGAAAAAAAAATAGTCATCTCACTCAAAGGAAAACAAAGAAGCTGGCCTATCTTGACATGGATTCTGGCTGGAAATTTTACAGAAGGTCTCCTCTGAGAATTTGTAACCTTAAGCTTGCCCTCACGTGGATTTGGTATTCTAACTTACTATCTGCAGGATCCAGGACAACCCCAATGAAAATATTTTCTTATCCATTCTAGGGCAAGCGTCCATACCTGAATTAGTATAATAACCTGAGTTAGTAGTTAAATGCTTGATTTAGAAAGAAATGGTGGCTGGTGAATGCATTGTCATTTTATTAGTATACTGCTTATTTTACATATCTGTAAGTCTTTATCTGGGCTTCCCAGGTGGCTCAGTAGTAAAGAATCTGCCTGCCAAACCAGGGGACAGGGTTTAATCCCTGTGTTGGGAAGACCCCCTGGAGGAGGAAATGGCAACCTGCTCCAGTATTCTTGCCTGGGAAATCCCAGGGACAGAGGAGCCTAGCCGGCTACGATCCATGGGGTTGCAATGAGTTGGACACGACTTAGCAACTGAGCACTGAGCAAGTCTTTACCTACCTACCTACGCTTATACAGAATTCATCCATTATGTGACTGAGCCCCTCTAAAGTATCTCCTTTTATTGTCACTCAAACTTGAGGTAGAAAAAATGTCTTTGTTATTGAGAGACTCTTGAATCTGCATGGCTCCAGCCAACTCTGTATGTTGTCATCTGTCCTGGTACTTTGACAGGGAGAAGTCTTGATATATAGACCAGATTACAAGCTGTCCTAATTGATGAGAACTCTTTCAACATCTAGGAACACATGCCTCTCCTTCAAGCCAACATACCTGGGTTCTTTAAATGAGCATCGCAACCACAATGAAATAAAGCTAGTTGTATCTTCCCAGAAATGTACTTGTTCAGATCACCCAACTTTTCCATGACCTGCCCTTCTGACATCTTGACCTGGCTCTGGGTCTTCCTCTCCTTCTCCCTCCTTCCCTACTCTCTCTCCCACCCTGCATTGCAACCTGAAGTCTCAGCTCCAAACCAGATCATGCCAATACTCATTGCTTACCCTGTGGGCTAGTTTGTCCTGCACCAACTCCTTTAAATTGTCTGCTAAAATCCCTTCCTTATATGGTTCTGGTTGAGAGTTGGTCAAGAGAGTAACTTCCTTGAGATTTACTTGGAGAAGGTAATAAAGATAACATGCCAAAGTGCCAGTGGGGTCCAGCTTGTCCTCACTCTCCTCCCCTCTTCTTCCAGACTGCTGGTCCTGTTGACCAAAGATAGCTCCAGGTCCTCCTCACATGGTTACTAACACAGCTTTCCACAGGCCTCCCATGACCTCCTCCTTTGCTAAGTCCCATTTTAAAGGTCAGACATACCTGGCATTTCATACAGTCTGGATATTGACTCCTCTGATCCTCCAACTTCACTTCTGGACCTTCACCCTCCTCAGAACCTCCCATAATTAAGTCTAGTTTCTATAATAAACACTTTGCTCAATTATGAATAGTGGTTCTGTTCCTCTGATTGAATGATGACTGATTCATCCTGTTATCTGGCACCTATAATATACAACTGGTTGATAAATATTTGATATATTAGGATTTAACCTGAGCATTTTTTCCCTGAACTATGGAGTAATGAGATCAGACAGAAAAGATGAGATGGCACTACTCCAAAAGGAGTATTGATTGCCTCAGTCTGTAAAGTTCTTATTAGCTCATTTTCCTGGTTCAAAGCATCATTTTCATGTTCTTCTGCTTCTGTCCCACCCCTGCAACCATTCAGTGCTCAGATTCACAGGTTTTGTGTCAAGGCAGAATTGCCAAGCAGTTTTCTTCTCACTGTTTCCTTGCACTCTCCACCCCACTCACATTTGTGTGTTTTATAGGCCAGGGCCAGCAGAAATGACACCACTCTCTCACACTCTGGAAAGAACTGGTTTTGAGCCATCATGTTGAAAGCCGCCTCACTGGTATTGTGCAGCAGCAAGCACATCAGCTAAAAAATGGGTATAACCTTCTTGGCACACATTATTTCACTCAGTGAGTACACCCCAGCAATTCTCATTTAGACTTTTTAACAGAACAATTTTGTAGCATTTCCATTTATTACACATTTAATTGCCTTTTAATTGGTGCAGCTGTTTTCAGCATGTTTGAGGCATATTTTAACTATCTTCCTTAGAACCTATTCAGGCTAACTTCCTGCCCTGGATTACATGGATTACATTACTGTTGGCCAAAACTTTGTGCTTGAGCCTCCGAGTTTAATCAAAGAGTGACTGTCTAATATAGAGAAATCTGATATCCTTAATTTTTATGGGCATTGGAGAAAGAACAATACAAAAATTTGGAGGTAATCTCAGAAGCAAAAACCACCATTGTAATACACCAAGTTTATGTCAACTTGTCAAGAAGATCACTGGATCTTGGAGTCCAGGCCATTAAATTTAAGTTCTAAATCCTTATTTTCAAGTGATATGTCTTAGGCAAGAAGTTCAGCTTTCCTGGACTAAAGAGATTGGATTGTATAATCCTGTCTGCACTTAATATTCTTTCAGTCTGATTATAACTTGACTAAAGATATTTACAACTTATATATTTGAAACATATTTAACATTAGTAACATAGTTCTAAAATTTGGGGTTTGGATTTTTTTTTTTTTTACCTTTGGGACAAATAGGTTCTTCTTACTTGTTTATTTCATTCATTTATTCATTTATTTCACTAAGGAATATAGTGGTAGGGAAGATTCTAAAGAGGTCTTGGCTACTGGAATCTCTGAGTCTTGGTTTTCACACTTGTGTCCCTGGATTAATAAAATCCACATCACTGGAGGAATGAGAAAGAGAGATGAAAAAATGTATTTTAAGAAATGATGGCTGAAAACTTCCCAAATCTAAAGAAGTAGAGTTATCCAGGTATAGAAAGTACAGACGGTCCCAAACGAGATGAATCCAAACAGATCTACATAAAGATGTGTTATAATGAAAATGGCAAAAGTTAAAGAAAGGCAGCAAGAGAAAAACACAGAGTTAATTACAAGGGAACCCCTCTCTCCCCAATAAGGCTACCTACCAGCTAATTTCTCTACAGAAGCACTACAGACCAGAAGGGAGTGGCAAAATATATTCAAAGTTCTCAAAAGGAAAAACATGCAACCTAGGATACTCTACCCAGCAAGATTATCATCTAGAATAGAAAAGATAAAGAATTTCTCAGACAAGCAAAACTAAAAGAATGCAGCAATACTAAACGTATCCTAAGAGTAATATTGAAAGGTCTTCTCTAAGTAGAAGAGAAACAAGAATCTATAGGAAAGAGAAAATCACTACTGGAAAGAGATACTCTTAAATAAGCCAGTACAGAGAGTTCTTTTTTAAAGTTTGTGAAAACGATGATAACTACAATGAGGAGCTAAAGGATGAACATGAAAATGCAAAAGAGAGCATCATAATCATAAAATATGGGGGAGGGGATTAAGAAAATGTAGATTTTTTGATGCTGTTTGAGTCTACAAAGGTTCCAGTTGAAATCAAAGAGATATAATACACTACATCCCCTACATACAGATGAGTTCCATTCCAAGAACATGTTTGTTAAATCCAATTTGTTAGTAAGTCCAACAAAGTTAGCCTAGGTACCCAACTAACATGATCAGCTACATAGTACTGTAGTACTGTAAAAGAATGAGATAACGTCTTTTCACCTCACTCCACCCTCTCAATTATTTTCACTTTTGTTTCCATTGTTTCACTTGGTGCTTCTTAGCAGTGCCAGCTAATTACCACTGCTTTTACACTTGCTTCTGAACACCGTGAACACAGTATCTTGGAAGAAACTGTACTACTGTATTCTATACAGTACTATAAAAGCACTGGACAGCATATTAAAAAGCAAAGAGATTACTTTGCCAACAAAAGTCCATATAATCAAAGCTATGGTTTTTCCAGTAGCCATGTATGGATGTGAGGGTTGGACCATAAAGAAGGCTGAGCACCAAAGAATTGATGCTTTTGAACTGTGGTGCTGGAGAAGACTCTTGAGAGTCCCTTGGACAGCAAGGAGATAAAACCAGTCAATCCTAAAGGAAATCAACCCTGAATATTCACTGGAAGGACTAATGCTGAAGCTGAAGCTCTGATACTTTGGCCATCTGATGTGAAGAACTGACTCACTGGAAAAGACCCTGATCCTGGGAAAGATTGAAGGCAAGAAGAGAAGGGGATGACAAAAGATGAGATGGTTGGATGGCATCATCGACTCAATGCACATGAGTTTGAGCAAACTCTGGGAGATGGTGAAGGACAGGAAACCCAGGTGTGCTGCAGTCCATGGGGTCACAAAGAGTCGGATATGACTGAGTGACTGAACAGCAGCAACACAAAATCACAACCACTTGCAGAGGATCCACACACATGACCATGTACGCCGGACACATGAACTAACTTATGGGATTGGACATGCAAACACACAATCAGTCTTTGAAAGCTCACAACTTGAAGGTTAGTATGTAGGGGACTTACTATGTTAGAATACTTGAAAAAGCAGAGCAACCACAAATCAAAAGCATACAACAGATTCACAAAAACCAAAAAGAAGAGAATTCACACATAATACAAAATAAAACCATCAAACCACAAAAGGAAAAACAAAAATGAAAGGAACAAAGAAGAAATACAAAATCAATAGGAAAGCAAAGATTAAAATGATAACAAATACATATCTAGCAATAATTACCTTAAGTGTCGGTGGACTAAATGCTTCAAAGACACACAGTGACTGAATGGATAATGAAACAAGAGCCTACAATATGCTGCCTACAAGAGACCTTAGGATGAAGGACACCCATAGATTGAAAGTGAGGGAAAGGAAAAAATAATTCATGCAAACAGAAATGACAAGAAAGTGGGGTGGTAATACTCGTATCAGACAAAATAGACCTTAAAACAAAAGCCACAAAGATAAAGGACACTGTATAATGATAAAAGGATCAGTACATGAAGAGGATATTACACTCATTAACAAATACGCACTGAATATAGGAGCACCTAAATGCATAAAACAAATAATAAATGACATAAAGGGAGAAATCGATAGGAATACAATAATAGTGGGAGACTTTAAACACTCCACTGATATAAATGGACAGATCTTCCAGACAGAAAATCAGTAAGGCAACAGAGATCATCAATTATGCAATAGAACAGTTAGATGTAATTGATATTTTTCCAGAAAATTATATTAAAAAAAAAACAGAACATACACTTTTCAAGTGCACATAGAGTATTCTCTAGGATAGAGCAGATACTAGTACACAAAACATGGCTCAACAAATGACAAATGCTGGAGAGGGTGAGAAGAAAAGGGAACCCTCCTACACTGTTGGTGGAAAAGTAGCAGCCACTATAGAAAACAGTATGGAGTCTCCTTAAAAACATAAAAATTGAGTTACCATATGATCTAACAATCCCAGTCCTGGGCATATATCTGGAGGAAACTTTAATTTGAAAGATTCATGCACCCCAATGTTCATTACAGCACTAGTCACAACAGCCAAGACATGGAACCAACCTAAACAGCCATCAACAGATGAATAAAGATATAACTGAATCACTTTGATATGCACCAGAAACTAACACATTGTAAATCAAATGTGTGTGTATGTGTGTGTGTGTGTATGGCACCTCATTGGGTTGTCATGAAGGTAAAAGATAACAGTCATGGAAGTTCTTCACAAACTGAAAGTTGATGTATAAATATAAGCCATCATTATTTTAATAAGAAATATACCCCTAGGTCATGGGAAGAGTTCTTTCTGATAAAAAAAAAAAAAAGAAGTCTAGGTAGATTATGGTAAAATCTCAGTTAATGCTGGGACTTCTTGTTTCTAGACTCTTTCTCTGCTTTATATGGAGTGAAAATATAAGAAGAGAAACCAGTTCAGTGGGCCACTTGAGAAAAACTCTGGATGTAAAAAAAAGCCTTGGAACTATATATATCCAAGAATCCCCTTCCCTCTGGCTGCTGGCTGGAGTTCTACCTCTTAGAGGCTCCCATCTGAGAATGAAGGTGGGAGAGAAGGTGAGACCTTGCTCTCTGTGGGAAGTGGCAACCTGGGATTCTCTGCATCTTCCCAGCAAGCTCTTGATATCTGTACTTTCATCATGACTTAGATTGAAATCATTGGTGGGGATGCCCCAGAAATTGTTGAGAATTGCATATGAGTTTGGGTGAACTCCGGGAGTTGGTGATGGACAGGGAGGCCTGGCGTGCTGCGATTCATGGGGTTGCAAAGAGTCGGACATGACTGAGCGACTGAACTGACTGACTGACTTGTGAGCTCATGAGAAGCACATCCCAGACTCCCAGTAAATGCTTCAGATTGAGATTTAGGGGGTGGTTTCACTGAACCCTGGCTCCCCTAGCAATTCCAATGGTTGTATGACTCCCTTAGGCTACATAGCATGACTTCTATTTTCCCTATTGGAGCCTGTCCAATAAAAATATCTTCTTTTCCACCAATGCCATGAGTAAAAAAAATTTGTTAAGCACTTACTGTAAAATACCATGAGCCAGTCACTTTTCTAAATGCTCTACATGTATTATCTTATTTAAACGTCATTATGATCTTATAAGATCAATCCTGTTACTTCCTCCACTTTACAGATAAAGAAACTATATCTTTATCTGTATAGAGAGGTTAATTTGCTCAGAATCACACAGTAAAACATGCAGAGCATAGACTTTTGGAGCTCTAATATCCTTATGAAATTAGCCAGTGGGTAACACAACACCAGTCAGTATTTCACGGTAATACATTTTGAAAGTCCAATGGAAGTTCTGCATGAGTGAGCATTTCTCAAATAGTGGCCATTCTAAATGAGCTAAGCCCTACAGAACCACTGTTGGAGTGATCAGAAATTTAAAGTTATTGGTAAAATTATAAATACAGGAGGGAAGTGTTTGGTGCCAATAGACATTGTTTAAAAATAGGAACTGATATTTGAATCAGAGGTGCAACCAGGGGAATGATGAGGTGACCTCTTCAAGAAGCTCTGTAAGAGGGTCTTGAATTCTGATCACTATCACCTTTCCTACTGAATTGAGATCCAAAATATCTTCTTACCTGATATTCAAGTTAGGGTTCAGAAAGATCTCTTCACTCTAAAGAAACACTGTTTGGAATCTTAGGATATCAGCCAAGATGGAGCCCATATGACATTAATGTGATTAAAATATTCAGCTGCACTCACAAGATATTTTAGTAATTAACACCATTTCCTGAATCCAGTGAAAATAGTATGCATTCCTTCCTAGAGATGACTTCAAATGTGACTATTATAGGGTTGGGTTGAAGGAAGAGGAAGAAATGTAGAATAAACAAGGAAGTTAAAGAATTGCTTTTGCAACAGACATCTGAATCCTACTGCACAAACTAGAACATTCAAATACCATGACATTTCCTTTAATGAAGCTGACTCTGAGGTCCCCATCTCTCTGAACTGGTGGGAAATCCAATTTTAGTCATTTCTAGGTTTCCCTCTCCTCCTGCCCTCCACCTAGAGATTTGTGAGAGTCCTGAAGTTTCTTTGCAGAGAAGATTATTCAGAAAGGCCTCTCTCAGTATACAAACAGCTAATGCAGCTCAGTATCAAAAAAAAAAAAAATCAAAAAATGGGCAGAAGACCTAGATAGACACATCTCCAAAGAAGACACACTGATGGCTAAAAAGCACATGAAAAGATGTTCAACATCATTAATTATTAGAGAAATGCAAGTCAAAACTACAGTTAGGTATCACCTCACATACATCAGAATGGCCATCATAAAAAATCTACAAACAGTAAGTACTGGAGAGGGTATGAATAAAGGGGAACCCTCTTGCACTGTTGGTGGGAACGTAAATTGATACAGCCACTAAGGAGAACAGTATGGAGGCTCCTTAAAAAAAATCTAAAAATAGAATACCATATGGCCCAGCAATCCCACCACTGGGCACAAAGCCACAGAAAACCATAATTCATAAAGACACGCGCACCACAGTATTAACTGTAGCACTGTTTACAATAGCCAGGACATTGAAGCAACCTAAATGTCCACCAACAGAGGAATGAATAAAGAAGATGTGGTACATATATACAGTGGAATATTACTCAGCTATAAAAAGGAACCAAATCGGGCCATCTGTAGAGACCTGGATGGACCTAGAGACTGTCATTCAGAGTGAAATCAGAAAAAGACAAAACAAATATCATGTATTAATGTGTATCTGTGGAATCTAGAATAACAGTATAGATGATCTTATTTGAAAAATAGAAACAGATACAGACATACAGAACAAATTTATGGACACCAAGGGGAGAAAGGGGGTGTGGGATGAATTGGAATTGACATATATACACTACCCATACTATGTAAAAAACAGGTAACTAATAAGAAACTTTTGTATAGCTCAGGGAACCCTACTCAGTGCTCTGTGGTGACCTAAATGGGAAGGAAATCCAAAAAAGAGGGGATATATAGATATAGCTGATTCACTTTGCTGTATGCTAGAAACACAACATCGTAAAGCAACTATACTCCAGTAAAAGTTAATTTTAAAACTTGTTTAAGAAAAGACCCCTCTGGCAATTACTTCCTGGGTCACTCGTGCTGAACATCATCTTTCAAGATCACATTTCTTCTTGGAAATGAGAGGCCTTGCTGTGACTGTACTATTGACAGGCTCAGGAATCTTTATACCTTTGGGTCTTATTTCTGGGGTTGTACTTTCCTGGAAACCATGAATCGTTCCTTACTGAGAACCTGGCCCTCCCTGGAACACCTTAATGGACTGAGGCTCTGTCCCTGGTACTCTGCATTCAGGATCCTCATATCATTCAAGTCATTTTCTACAAAATTCTTTTTTCTATGTAGATTAATATGGTTTTTTTGATCATTTATCTTCATTGTTTATTTCCCATCTTTCTCTAGCCCCTTTCCCATATTAATAATGACATCAAGCATCTACTGAAAGCTTACTATAAACCAGGTATGAGTCCAAGGACTTTTAAAATAAGCTCTTTTAATTATCAAGATAATCCTATGATATAGGTTCTATTTCATAAATCCTATTTTACAAGTGAAGCAACTGAGTCCCAGAGAGCTAAATAACTCATCTAAAATCACACAGTTAGAACAGTCAAGGCAGGATTTAGACCCAGAGCATCTGGCTCTAGAGTTCTACCACTTAACCATGGTGTCAGGTAGTCTTTTCCTATTGTTGCTGCTAAGTCGCTTCAGTCGTGTCCGACTCTGTGCGACCCCATAGACGGCAGCCCACCAGGCTCCCCCGTCCCTGGGATTCTCCAGGCATGAACACTGGAGTGGGTTGCTATTTCCTTCTCCAATGCATGAAAGTGAAAAGTGAAAGTGAAGTCGCTCAGTCATGGCCGACTCCTAGCGACCCCATGGACTGCAGCCTTCAAGGCTCCCCCATCCATGGGTTTTCCAGGCAGGAGTACTGGAGTGGGGTGCCATCCCCTTCTCCTCTTTTCCTATTCCTCTCATCCAAAATTTTACTTCTGGATTGTTAAGAATATGCTCCCTCCCTCCCTCCCTCTCTTCCATTCTCTCTCTCATTCTTCAGTGCTCATTCAGACAAAACTTAAATTTACTGTTTTTTTCCCTCACCCTCACATCCACAGCCTTTATTTTCTTGCTGAAATAATTTTAAATGATTTTCTCAAGCAGTTTTTTGTGTTAAACATTCTGGAGCCTGGTATGTCTGAGATTATTTTACCCTCATTTTTATGGTTAAAAAAGTGTTAATTGCTCAGTTGTGTCCAATTCCTTGTGACCCCATGGACTATAGCCCACCAGGCTCCTCTGTCCATGGAGTTCTTCAGGTAAGAACACTGATGTGTGTAGCCATTTCCTCCTCCTGGGGATCTTCCCAACCCAGGGATCAAACCCACGTCTCCTGCATTGGCAGGTGAAATTTTTACCAGTGAGCTACCTGGGAAACCCAGTATTTTGATAATAATATTTTTAAAGCTTTAAGATCCCCTGGAGAAGGGGATCCACTCCAGTATTCTTGTCTGAAGGGTTGCCAAGAGTCAGACACAGCAATTACAGGGGGAAAAAAATGCCACAGGTCATGGAATAACGAGTTGAAATAACCTGGGGACCATCCCTGCAAAACCTGTCATATCCTTCTTTAATTCTGAAAAATTCTTGCTTTTTCTTCTCCCCTATATTTATTTTTACCCTCTTATGAGATATCTAATATACAGATGTTAACTTCTACTTTTATCCTCCATGTCTCTTGGCTTTCACTTTTATAATGTCAACTGTTTTAATCTTTCTTAAAATCTTCCAGGAGAGTTCTTAACCTTAGCTTTCAGTTCACTCTTATAGCTACATCCATTCTGTTATCCAAATAATCCACTGAGTTCCTTATTTCAACAACTCTATTTTTCACTCTTAGCATCTTCAGTTGGTTTTTCTTTGTTCCTGGATCATGTTTTCCAAAATCTTCCCTTATCCTATTGAGGGTACTTCCTGTGCTTATTTTTAAATCTGATTCTGTCTGATTTATTAATTCTACATCCTTTGCTGTATGTTTCCCTTTTGTAGCTTTTCTTTGGGAGCATACATTTATTGTCATCTTTTCCCTATGACTCATATTTCCCTGGATATTTCAACTGCATTGGCTGATAGTGGGTGTCCAGAATAAAGGGTGAAAGTTCAGGTTCTTGCCTGTGCCTTTTCTGGTGAACTTAGGAAAATAGTCAATATGTGGAAAACATACTTCTGGACTCCACCGTTCCCTATTCACTCCCCAAGTCCCCAAAAAAGTGACACTGACCCTCAAGGGAAGTTCCTCCAGTTTTTAAAATAATGGCTAATATTTCTTGAACACTTGGTACACATCAGTCCAGGTTTAAGCACTTTTACATGTGTTTCATCTTCTAAACCACCCTAAGAATTAGGTAGCATTATTATGGCCATTTTAGAGATGAGAAAACAAAGCCAGGGAGAAAGCAAGTAACTTCCCCAAAGTCACAGAGAAACAAATGGTGGAGCCAAGATTAAAATCTGAACTGTCTGGCTTTAGAACTCAAGCTCATAGCTTTTATACTATGGGGTTGGGGAGACCTGGAAAAGGAACTTTCCAGGTCCTCTGCTGCCCTGATTATGATCTGTTTTCCATCCAGGTGGGCTCCAGTACTTCCCTGATATTCCCTGATGCTTCTAGCTGGTGTGGGGACAGCAAGGCTGGTTTTCAGCCTGGCAAGCAATTTTCTGCTCCAGCAATGCAAGAGAACGAGCAGGATACAACTAGAAAACTTCTGTTTCCAATGTGGCACCAGATCCTTTCTCCTTCTACACACTCTCTCCCCCTACATTTCATCTCCCCCATACACTCCTCCCACTGCCCCACTGTACACCCTGCAACCCCATCACATTCTGCCTCCCCAGGATCTTTTATTTATTCATCCCTTCATTTATTACTGCCATATTATTACATGCATCAAACATGTTTATGTGACATCTTTGGGGTTGGTTCAAGGGAGGCAGCCAACATCTCATATTAGGTCATATTAGGCAGGAAACATCTGTATATGTAATTTCCGAAGTAATTTATTCACTAACACAAGCCCCTCAGAGAACATCTAGCTTCATGAGTGCTAACCTCTACTCTTCACCAGATATTTCCTCTACGCTCATATTCAGTCTCCAGAATCAACACAGGAATTCTATTATTACATCAGTCTTTAAACTGTCTTGGCCTCCCACAGAAATGGATCCCAGAATATAGTTGCATATACATAAACACCCAAAAATCCCTGCAGATGGTGACTGCGGCCATGAAATTAAAAGACGCTTACTCCTTGGAAGAAAAGCTATGACCAACCTAGACAGCATATTAAAAAGCAGAGACACTACTTTGCTGACAAAGGTCCTTCTAGTCAAAGCTACAGTTTTTCCAGTCGTCATGTATGGATGTGAGAGTTGGACCATAAAGAAGGCTGAGTGTTGAAGAACAGATGCTTTTGTACCGTGGTACTGGAGAAGACTCTTGAGAGTCCCCTAGGCTGCAAGGAGATCAAACCAGTCAATCGCAAAGGAAATCAGTTCTGAATATTCACTGGGAGGACTGATGCTGAAGCTGAAGCTCCAATACTTTGACCACCTGATGCCAAGAGCCGACTCACTGGAAAAGACCCTGATGCTGGGAAAGACTGAAGGTGGGAGGAGAAGGGGATGACAGAGGACGAGATGGTTGGATGGCATCACCGAATCAATGGACATGAGTTTGAACAAGCTCTGGGAGATGGGGAAGGTCAGGGAAGCCTGGCATGCTGCAGTCCATGAGACTCAGACACGACTGAACAACTGAGCAACAACAAAACACCCAGACACAGGGCAAAACTTAACTTTATAAATGGCAACGTTTTTGAGGCATTCCTACCACCACCTCAGATAATTGATTTTTTCACTCTTGATATTGATGATTAATGCCTGATGCTTTGAAGCACTTTTAACAGCTTTCTTGAATAAGACATTTAGCTCTCACTCTAGCCACATTTGAAAGGGTGCCAGGCTTCATGCTAACTGCAGTCCTTCTACAAACATTGAGGACTCACCTTTTGACCCAGGCTAGGCCTGCTAGTCCAACTATTGCTCCTCACCTGAATTATAGCCAACCTTCAAAGTTTAGTTCAAATGTTCCTGCCTCCAGGAGCCTTCCCTCACTGCTCAGCTTAGACTGGTTTTTCAGTACCTACGCAGCAAAGAGATTGTAAAGGGTTTGCATTCACGTCCTCCAAATCATCTGCTGGGCTGTCCACAGTCACTCCCAAGGTTCACGACAGAGGTCAGACATGAAGACATTTGAGTTCTGGCCTTCCGCCTGCTCTCACCTCCTCTTTCTTTTTCCAGTTTATTGCAGTGTGCACATACAGTTGAGATTTGCATTGTGATTATAATTAATGAAAACAAGCTGTAAGTTAAATGCCAATCCTGGCTCTTTACCACTTATTTTCAAGACTGAACCAGTCACTTTACTTATCTGATCCTTATTTTTCTCAACTACAAAGAGAGAAGGCTGGTCTATGTGATTTCTGAGGCCCAGTCTTTGATTCAAATTGTAGACTCCTTTAGATCAGAGACCTCATGCCCGGATTTTTGGGTGGGGGAGGATAGGAGGGCTTCTGTACCACTGCAAGCAAATGCCAATGCTCAATATTATTAGATGAATCAAGAAATGAGTGATAACCTTAGGTGCCTTTGTAGTCCTTGGTCTTTAGTAGTTGGGCCCTAATCTAGTGGATTGCCATCATGGGTGTATTTTCAGAAATGATCTCTGGAAAACAGAGATAGCATCGGTCAGCTGGCCTTCTTTTTACAGGGGAGTCCAAGTTTCTTAAGACTTACTCATGTTCAGCAGCTTCCCTTTAAAAATGTCCTCTAGGTAGCAGGGATAAATTGAGATGTCGAGGTCACAAAAGAGTCGGACATGACTTAGCTACTAAACAACAACAGGTCACTTATTCCAATATCCAAATTACACAATTCCCATTTTTCCAGAAATTCGAGTCAAGGTCCTAGGGAAAAAACAATTTCATCCAAGGTATTTTATGTTTTATGGCAGAGGCCTTCCGGGCACTACCACATCCTTGGAATGTGGTCTGGGGGTGGTGGTGAAGAGAGAAATGGGATTCTTTCCTGAGGCTGAATCAATCACTGGTTCCAGAAAACTGCCCCCTACTGAGACTGCAGAGAAAAGAGCTGGTTTCAAATGCTGAAGCCCAAACTCACACGGGGATTTCTGAAACTACAAGGAGTAGGCAATCATCTGGAGGCAACCTAGAAAGAGAAGGCTAGAGCCCCCAGGGCCACCCCAACCAGCAACGGTGTGACTCCTCCCCAGCTCAGGGTTTCTAGGAGACTTTAACAGGCCAGAATCTTCACAGCTAATTCCCCACACAGGCACACCACGGAGGGGCTGGCTCTTTGCTGTCACATCAGTTAAAACCTAGCCAAGCAGTGGGAATTCTCTGTATTTTGTTCTATTATTAGGATCCAATTACCATCTAGTGGTATGCTATAGGGAAGTGCTATTCTTCTGCATCAGCAAACACAAAATGCAGCAGTTTGGTGAGCAAGTTGGGAGCTTTCAGAGCTTAGAGTAAAAGGTAGAGAAATCATTTCATTGCTTCCCAAAGAATCTCATGCCCCTTGGGGGTGCCCTGGCTTCAGGATACAGCTAGTTGAGCTTAGCCTTATAAAGACAAATACCTTATTCTGGGGTCATGTTGACCTTTAAAATGTGAAACCCTTGGCCCAGGCCTAAGCCCATGTACCCTGGTCTGTTTTATTTACTATGCCTATCTGTTTCCATTCCTCCTGAGTGCAGCCCCATTGATCCCTTTTTTCATGAGGTAAGAAGCTGCTATTTCTTCAAGAACTGCTTTCTTGAGGCAAGACTCAACAACCACTGGCCCTCATACTCATCCCTCTTCCATTTTCTTAACTGAGGTCCCCTGGCAAGGGATGCCACAGGCTGTCTCATGGTAAATGGTCTGATGGATGTGGAAACAGTTTGACGCGTTTTTGATGGATATAAACAGTCTGATGGATGTTCAGCTCAAAGGTTCTCTAGGCAAACTCCTGAGATCATTTGTTCTACCAAGGATGGAAAAGAAGTTATTCCTAGCATCTCTCTTAGACAATCTGAAACATCCTTGAACGTCTAAAGAATTAGAATAAAAGAAAGTGTTGCTAGAGTGATGGAAGAGGGGGAGCTAGGAGAGAAAGCAGGGCAGTGTGTCTTCTAAGAGTGACTAAGAGACAGCATGTATTTATCTCAGAGCTTCTGGATGTCTCTGAATTACAAGATTGTCTTTCTGTCCCTTTCGACCATTGAAATTCCTAATCTGACTCTTTTTGATTCACTCCATTTTGTCTTTTCCTTCATGCAGGTACACCAGATGTTGCAAATGGAAAGGCATTGGAACAAGTCAGGAAACAGGCTCCTGAGTACATCAATTACATGATCAGTGGCTGTCTCCAAGTCCACGTTGCTCCTTTGTGGCCAGGGAATTTCTTTGCCTAGATTAGAGACAGACCTAGGGCCTAAATCAACAGGGGGCTACCGCATTCCTTTTCCCCTAGATCCACACCCAAACCTCAGTCCCCTTTGTCCCACCTCCCCTGAGTGTGAATAAGAAGCTAATGCAGAAGGGAAGAAACATGGAGACAGAGCATCTGTCCCAATGTCTGGAGAAGAGTCTAGGAAGCCAGCCACGTAGATGTCCCAGACCAGGGCAGCAGTCTTAGGCTGTCTAATTTCACCTTGGACTTTGTGACTTATCTTTGAAATCTCTTGGTTTCTTTTTTTTTTTTTAACTTTTTAATTCTTTGTCTTTTTACAAACCCTTGTGTCAAGGGCTGCCTTTCAGTAGATCGCAGCCAGGGGAGCTGCTCTGCTCCGTATGAAAACCCCGACCCAGAAGCAGGTCGTCTATGAATGGTTTAGCACAAGGTTCCCCACAAACTTGCAGTGTGTGACAGCAAGGGGCAGACACCTTTCCGGCCATGCCCCGTGTCTCAGGAGGAAGGGCTCTCCGTACCAGACTATGGTCCCAACTTGGTGGGTTTTGTTGTTGTTGTTTTTTTTATTTTATTTTAACTTGTAGTCAAAAAAGTCCTACATAAAAAGTCAGGAATCACAGGAAACCAAAACACAGTTTTTAAAAAATTGGCAATTTCAGGCTGTATTCTATCTCCTGGGTCAGGCACAGCTGGGTGAAGCTTTCCCTTGGAACCCCTGATACTCCCATTTTTGCCCTTGTCTACTTTTCCAAATCACCAACTCTCTTTCAATGCACAGGATTTTCTGGCACATATACTTCCAATGTTAAATTCTGCTCCCAAGAAAAACATGATCAGCCTATAATGATGTGTTTTATAATCAATAAAATAGAGTGTTAAGCACGGACCATGTATTAGAACTATTACATATTTTCCCACTTGAGCCTCACAAAATTCTATAAGGTTGGTAATATTCCTGTTTAAGAAATCTGGGAAGTGGGGACCATAAACAATAATTGAATTGTTCAATTGTCTGGTAAGCCACAGAACTGGGATTTGAACCCAGGTCTTTCAATCCCAGATTCCATGCTCTTTCCAAGACAGCAGGCTGTGCCCCAAAATACAAACATGCTCTTGTCTCCGTGCAGGTCCGATAGGAATGAACAGGATGGCAGAGAACAGTCTGCCCTGCACGCATGCAGAGGCAGCACATGGGGGTGAGGAGCACAGCCAAGAGCTCTGTGCACAAGCTCAAGGCAGACGGCAAAAGTGAGAGGAAAACAGCATGTCTGCCACCGTGTGCAGGCTTATAGCGAGCACAGCAAATCTCTCTTAACTGAAGAGTTGTACATTGAATGCCTTGAGGATGGCATCTTCTGAGTCCTCTGCTACCTAAATTTTTAAAGGACAAAATAGCACTACATAATGATAGAGAAGGAGGACTTGGACATTCTATCAAGACCCTCTTGATGAACTACTGCCAGCTCTCTGGCAGGAGGAATTGGTGATCAAAGTTAAGCTCAAAATTGTTGACATGCTGATTTAAGGAACCCAGCAAATCCACTAAAGAATATGCATTTTGATATTTCACTTAAAAGACACCCTGTTGGTTACAACTCTATTTTAAGAAGCCCAACACACTAGTGTTCGTTTTGTATATACGTGTTCCTGTGGAGTTTACCATTAAGGTGTTTCCTGGGCTGATGCTCAAATGAAGGCCATTATCCCTGCCTGCCTGCACTCCTTACACCTTGGAGAGAAGGCACCTAGGAGCTGGGACCAAGAAGGGAAACTTGGGTAATTGTTGCCCTAAATGTCCATGCTGCTGCTGCTGCTAAGTTGCTTCAGTCATATCCCACTCTGTGTGACCCCATAGACGGCAGCCCACCAGGCTCCCCAGTCCCTGGGATTCTCCAGGCAAGAACACTGGAGTGGGTTGCCATTTCCTTCTCCAATGTGTGAAAGTGAAAAGTGAAAGTGAAGTCGCTCAGTCGTGTCCGACTCTTAGCAACCCCATGGACTGCAGCCCACCAGGCTCCTCCATCCATGGGATTTTCCAGGCAAGAGTACTGGAGTGGGTTGCCATTGCCTTCTCCGCTATATGCCCATAGATTTTGTTAAATCTATGTTAAAATGATAACGATGACTGGTTCTCCTGTTCTTGACAGGGATACTATGAGGACAAAAGGAATAAGGCACAACCCTTTCTAGTTGTGGATTAATCTCCTTTGTAACAAAAGAGTTAAGATAATCCTATGTTAGTCAACTCATGGGTAGTATTTATTTCAGAAAAAAAATTGCATAAACATTATGTAGGTCACCCAAGCTAACTGAATTGGGTAATAAAGGGTTTGTTAAATACTTTCCTCTGCTGGGCACTGTACTAGTTGCTGTTTTTATTAAAGACTAATTGGGCATTTAGTTGGCAGGGGAATAGCAGTTGCTCTGAAATGTGGGCTGTTTTGAATAAAAGCTATCAGTTTAATAAGGATTTACTTTGCAGACTTTATAGGCACAGAGGGAAAGGGTTTCAGAAAAAGACTTGAGCTTATAGGGCCCATGCAATTCATTAGACAATTTTCCCCATGAGTCCTTGGAAATGGATACTGCTTTCCCCAACGGAGTCATAGGGCCCAAGTTTGTTATTAACCAGGAAGAAATAAAATGTTTTGACAACCCAACAATTGGCTAATCTGATCTTTCCAGGATGGAGTTAGCTTAAGATCCGGCCTCTCAGACTTGTGGTGGAAAAGAAGCTTGTTCTTAAGGAAACACAGATAAGTGAAAAAAGTGAAAGTTGCTCAATTGTGTCTGACTCTTTGCGACCCCGTGAACTGTAGCCCTCCAGGCTCCTCTGTCCAGCCAAGAATACTGGAGTGGGTAGCCGTTCCCTTCTCCAGGGAATCTTCCCGACCCAGGGATCAAACCTGGGTCTCCTGCATTACAGGCAGATTCTTACCATCTGAGCCACCACCAAGTATCAATTTTCCATGGAGAATAAGAAATGTTTTATTCATCCTTTACCCTCCTCTGTGTTTTTTGTAAATTGATAGTTATAGCTACAGACTTGATCAGATTCAGGTTTACTAGTTTGCCAAGATCTGCTCATCACTGATTTTATCATTGCTATAGGAGGCAGCAATGCCTGTTTTCTCCCTATTTGTGATGTTAGCAGCCACTGATCATCAGGGTCCCCATTAAGGCTTGCAGCAGGTGATATTCTGATTCCGTCACTCCTTTTCTATTTATTACACGAAGTATTTCCATAAAGAAAATTTTCCCCTCAGCAACTACTTGGTTACCTTGAGGCATCTTCATAGGAGAAATGTAAGATTCAAACTCCCAAACTCATAATGAAAATATTGATAACTTCAATTCTGCATACACACTGAACCACCCAAACACACACACAAACTTCTACATGATCAAAAATACTATAATCAAGGTTAAAATACAAACCATAAACTGGATAAATAGTTGTCACACATATCGCAAAGGGTTAATCTCTGTGATGTATAAAGAACTTCTGGAGATTCAAAAAGGATAATCAGCCTACAGAAAACTCAGGAAAGCATGCACAGCAAGAGTTCACAGGAAGAGGAATATAAATAAAATGCCACTTTAGGACATGAAATGATGCCCAAACTCAATCACAATAAAAATCTAAATTAAAAATATACTGAGATACATCTTTCCTCACTTATCAGGTTGACAAATACAGAGCAATTTTTGATAACACACTTTCTCAGCAGGGCGTGGGGAACCCGGCAGTCTTGCATATTGCAGTGAGAGAGTAAATTTACTCTCTCCTTACCAATTTCTATCAAAATTACAGACACATAGGCCCTTTGTCCTAGCTTTCCATAACTAAGAATTTATCCTACAGATACTCCACATGTATGCAAAATTACATCAGTATGAACTGTTCACTGCAGCATACTTTGTAAAAACCAAAGATTGTAAATACCCTAAAAGACCACCAACTGTCCTCGATGGACTAGGTAAATAAACTGTTGCTCCTCCACACAATGGAATATTATGCAGCTGTAAAAAACAGAGTTCTCTCTCCACTAATATGGAAAGGTCTGTAGGCTATTGAGAAAACTGATGTACTAGAACCAGAGTAGGGTGGAGCACTGTGTTGCTGATACAGGTGGTCCAAGCTTCATTACCTGTAGAAATTTTAAATCAATTTTTCAAATGGACTAGAAATTGGTCTTTTAAAAAAAATAAAGTAACCATGTGGCAATAATTCTAAGAAATGTAGGTCAGCACTCCTTCTTTCAAAACTGTTATTAGTCTAAGTTCTAGACAAGTGCTGACATTTCTCTTAAGGCTACATGGGACACTTCCACCACTCTGCCTTTGGCATGCTACTGGTACACAACCGTGTAACAGTAATGTTACCATTGGGTAAAAAGGTGGGAAAATAAGAATATATACTGCTAAATGCTTTTGAACTGTGGTGTTGGAAAAGACTCTTGAGAGTCCCTTGGACTGCAAGGAGATCCAACCAGTCCATTCTAAAGGAGATCAGCCCTGGGATTTCTTTGGAGGGAATGATGCTAAAGCTGAAACTCCAGTACTTTGGCCACCTCATGCGAAGAGTTGACTCGTTGGAAAAGACTCTGATGCTGGGAGGGATTGGGGGCAGGAGGAGAAGGGGACAACAGAGGATGAGATGTCTGGATGGCATCACTGACACGATGGACGTGAGTCTGAGTGAACTCCGGGAGTTGGTGATGGACAGGGAGGTCTGGCGTGCTGCGATTCATGGGGTTGCAAAGAATCGGACACGACTGAGCGACTGAACTGAACAACTTGGATCTGAAGAAGAATGTGCCTGATGGCTAAATAAACAGTCAATAATAGTGATGCCATTGGTAGTATGAATCTAAGCTGATGGTAGAGAGACACTTTACTGTACACACATAACACATATATAAATTATATATGTATGATTTTTGAATGTGAATGCACTACCTATTAAAACTAAATTAAAACAATAATAAAAAATAAACAAAATAGATATGGTTATATAGATATAACTCAAGGGGAACTCCCTCCCAATAATACATTTTGGTGAATGCTTACCAATTTTCTTAGATTTTTAAAGTAAATTTGTAATTTTTCTCATGTCTTACAAAAGGGAGAAATAAAAATACATGAACCTTAACAATTGCACACAAAGGGTTACCTAAAAGTATTTCCTTCATATGTGCTCAGGGTTGGGAAAAAAAAATCACATACGCTTTAGCTGAACTTTATCATTAAAGATTCTGATGATTCTGAATAGAGCATCTATTTGCCTCATTTGTCTCAGACTACATGCTGCATAATGCATCAAAGTTATATTTATTTATAGCCTATTAGTCACACAAGCTCTTTCTGGAAATACTGGAAGAACTTTTTTGAAATTTGGGAAATAGATTTTATGGTCTAATTCTCATCTCCTCTGTATATTCCTATAACAGTGGGATATTCCAAGGTCATTTTCAACAATTATGTCTGTAATCAAGATTCTGATTGCCCTACTTCTAAGAGCAAAGACCAAATGGCTATATTTTACATAAAAATGTATAGAGAAAGAGGATTTGAGCAAACCCCAACCAGAGACCAGGAGTCTCCCAAGGCTCCTATCTGTGAATCATTTGTCCTCTAGAGGAGAAGTGACTGGGGACCATGAAATAGCTGCTCAGCAACACTGGAAACTGGTGTAAACAGTGTCGAGAAAAAGGGTCACATCAAAGCAAGTTATAGACACATACCTAAGCCACCTCCCCTACCCTCCTCTGGCAAATACAGAGTGGAAAGCAGCCCCAAATGTTGCAGAATGAGGAATGATCACAAAACACTGTAGATGGTGGGTCTGATGGCAGCCCAACCTCCCTCAGTCCTTGCCTCCTGGATCCCAGAAGGGAGGAAGTCATGCCTGAGGCTGTTTCAGTTCAGAGGAGGTAGAGGGAATTCAAGAGACAGAAGGTGGACTTGCAAAGGTCCTGGAGGAACAGAGGCCAGCAGAACACCTGTGTTAATCCTACGTAGTATTTTCTTTTCTACATACGAGATACTGTATTTTTCATTTCTAGAAGTTTCACTTGGTTCTTTTATATATATATATATATATATTTTTTTTTTTTTCTTTTCACTTGAAGGGCGTGGCAAACCACTCCAGTATTCTTGCCTGGAGAATTCCATGGACAGCGGAGCCTGGCAGGCTCGCAATGAGTTGGACATGACTGAGCAACTGAGCACAGTTTCTCCTTGTTTCTCCTCATTACGTATGTAAGGAGGTATTTACATACATATGTATGCATGTAAAGGTTTCCCTTAAAATCCTTGAGGATATATAATAGCTGAAGTCCTTGTCTATTTACTGAACCATCTCTATTATTTCTGGGTTGGTTTCTGTTGACTGAGTCCTTTCCTGATTATGTGTTGCATTTCCCTATTTCTTTGATTATCTAATAACTTTTAATTAAGTGATGAACATTGGTAAGTTTATGTGGTTGAGTGCTAGATTTGTTGCCTTCCTCTAAAGGGTGTTCATGGGGTCGCAAAGAGTTGGACACGACTGAGCGACTGAACTGAACTGAACTGAAAGGGTGTTTGCTTTTTTCTGGAAGACAGTTAAGTAAAATTGTCATTATTCACAGATGACATGATCATATATAGAAAATATTAAGGAAGCTACAAAAAAGCTACTAGAACTGCTAAATGAATTTAGCAAGTTTACAGGATAGAGACTCGATATAAAAAGTAAATTGCGCCAGCTAATATCAAATGCAGCTTATTTTGTGTAATGGCTACAATCAAAACTTCGATAGAAATGCTATCATTTAGATAGTCTTCATGTCATTTGACTCAAAGTACAGTACACAAAATATACAGTAAATATGATGAGTAGAAATTAAGCTAGGAGGATGCTGTCATTCAACATGAAAAAGTAAAATCAGTTGCATGTCAAACTTCAAGAAAAATTTATCTGTTTACAGACGATATTTTTTAAAAAGAAGATTAAAAACTAAACAATTATTCCCCAACATTCTTACGTTGTGGATAAATATCTGAGTTCTGGAGGACAAAAACATTTATTTAAGTTCACTTTCTGCACTAAAAATATTATATCAAATCAATTGAGTATTTTTTCCCTTGGCTCCCTAAAATTTTAATCTATTAATTCATTCCACCAATATTTATTGAATGTGAGCTGTCTGCATATTATTATTAGGAGCTAGGGGGATAGATTAATAAATCAGATACTATTCTGGCCCTGAAGATGCTTGTAAATGAAAGAGGAGATGAACAAGTATAAAGGCAACTTTAAGGTAAAAGATGTTATCATTTCTGCCCGGCCCGTGTCTCTTTAAATGCAGTCTGTCCTTCTTCCTCCCTTGCATCACCCTCACTTGTGTTAGGGGGAGAGGGGACTGCTGGCCCTGTTCCTGGATTACCTGCTTGTCACTCTATGGTCTCTCTGGCTGATGTTCTAATTTTAGCTCTGGTTATCTACTTGGTTGTGATTAACTGTTTAGGCTTCACCCTAAATCCAGGTTGGTCCCTGGGTCAGGAAGACCCGCCTGGAGAAGGGAATAGTTACCCACTCCAGTGTTCTTGCCTGGAGAATCCCAGGGACGGGGGAGCCTGGTGGGCTGCCGTCTATGGGGTCGCACAGAGTCGGACACGACTGGGGCGACTTGGCAGCAGCAGCAGCAGCAATGTATGTTTCCACATTACTCTCTCCATACATTCCACCCTCTCCTCCCTCCCCGCTCAGTTGTGTCCATAAGTCTGCTCTCAATAGGCTCTATGTTCATCCACCTCATTAGCACTGACTCAAATGCATTCCCTTTTATGGCTGAGCAATATTCCATTGTATATATGTACCACAGCTTCTTTATCCATTCATCTGCTGATGGAAATCTATATCCACCAATCCTCTTTTTGTTTGTTTAAATTAGTTCATTGGGTTTCTTTCTTCTCCCTCACAATCAAACAATCTAAAATATGACATTCCACTATTCTGACTCATCTGATTTTTTTTTTAGTAATTTCTACTATCTCCCAAAGGCTAATCAATCTGAGAACTCAGGCTTACCAACAGAGTGAAAGCCCAAGAAAATGCTACTAAGGAGGATTAGCTAGTGTCTGTGCAGATACAAACCTGTCCTGGGATGTGACAGACTGTACATGTCGCTCCTCATATGCTGAAACCCTAACTTTCAGTCAATGGTACTAGAAGGTGGGGTCTTTGGGAGGTATTAGGCTTAGAGGAGGTCCTGAAGGTGGTGTCCCTATGATGGGACTTGTGTGCTTCCTTGCTCTTTCCTCACATGAAGATACAACTGCAAACTAAGAAGAGAGCTCTCATCAAGAATCCAACCAAGCAGGAACCCTGACCTTGGATTTCTAGCCTCTAGAACTGTGAGAGATGAATGTTTGTTGTTTAAGCCACCCAGTCCATGGGAACTTGTTATAGCAGTCTGAGCTAAGACACAGCATGTCATGGCCATGTTACTTTAGAGGTTGTTCCCCAGATACCTGAGCTCTCCCAGGGCTGGGGGCAGGCAGGTTGGTGGTTCGAGATTCATTCTGTAGAGCTGTCTGTGCACAGACACACAGCCTCCAACAGAGTCCACCAGGAGAACACAGCCCAGCTCAGAAAGACCTGGAGCGGCAGCGAGCCAAGGTCTAGGCACAGATGCATCACAACTGGCTAGGATTCATTCTTCACAAGAAGCTGTGGACTCTGGGGGAAAATCCTAAACTCCTGGGAGCCTCGTGCTTTCACATTTACAAATGAGGAGGATCAAAATCAAATCATAATGCCTATTTCTCCCACTTAGATTTAGTAATCTACTTAGGACTTTTCTGCAAGAAAACATCAATACAGAGCCTCTTTCTTAAAATTTTATGTGGAAAACTCAGCAGTGTACCTGGAATCAAAATGTTCATTCACTGGCCTGTGCTGTGCTCAGTTACTCATTCTTTGTGATCCCATGGACTATAACCCACCAGTTGGATCTTCCCAACCTAGGGATTGAACCCATGTCTCTTGCATCTCCTGCATTGGCAGGTAGATTCTTTACCCTCTGTGACACCGGAGAGGCCCATGCACTATCCTAAAGCCAAACTAAAGCACGTATGAGTAACATGTTAGAATGGGAAACTCTTAAAGCATCCTTCCCCCATCACCAAACGATTAACAGGGTTGCTGACAAGTGGTGGTTTTTGTGTAGTGACTCATCCCCTCACTGCCAGCAAGGCTGTGTTGACACTGCATGTGCTTTCCAAAACATAGAAGTCTGGGGTTCTGCAAATTATATTTGGAACTTCTCCTCCATGCTGTTTTATTAAGCGTGATGTACTGATTTGGAGGGATTTAATATAAGTTTTTCAAATGTAAACATCAATCAAAAACGGTTTAAGAACTATGTGTGCTTTGTGGAATTCAGGTTATTAAAACCAAGAGAGAAATTTCTTCGGCAAGATTAGTAATGGGGTGCGCAGGGTAGGACTGCGTATGTGAAAGCACTATTAAATTGAAGAGCTTACCACTATGATCTTTGCCTTGTATCTAGAGAACATCACCCAAGGCATATAAAAGAAGGAGAGCAAGCAGAGGCTGAGGATATTAATGGAAGAACAAGAGCAACAGCCTCTGATGTCTGATTAGTGATTTGCAACTTACAAAGCACTTCCAGGCACATTATCTCCTGATCACCATAAAATTCCTGTGAGGCAAGAGGGAAGGTTTTCTCATCTTCGTTATTTCTGAGACAGCTAAGGCTCAGCCAGACTAAGTCAGGGTCCAAAGTCACATACTTTCATCCAAGGAAAAAAGGAGTCCTCGCCCCCAGGCTCTTGCCACTAGTTCTTTGAGTCACACTTTGGAGTTTAGCCCCAGGCAGAATCCCTTTCTTCACTAACCCCACAGCCTCCCAATCAGCTTGGCCAGGTGGGAGCCTGTACTTTCATCCGTCTCTCTTCAGTAGCCTTTGTCTGGCACAGGATGCCCTGCTCAGCATGGTCTACTGATCGCAAGTTCATGAAGAGATTTATCTTAACTTTTCTGAAACAACAAAGTTTCCTTAGAAGCCCATAGGCCTGAGCCAACAAGAAGCTGTGAGAACCTACCATCTGCCTGGGACTTCCTCTCCACAATGTTTCCCTGAGATCTTCACAAGCCATCTCCTTCCCCAGAACCTCCAAGCAAGGACCCCCTCCCCTTTTCCCAGAGGGATCCCCTTCAACTACGTTATTTTTTTTTTTATCAGGCTCATGGGCCTGGATGGGAACATAAGAGTAGGACCTGTCAAGAAAGTGAGTTATGCTCTGGGAACAAACCTCAGTGATTTAAAACAACAAAACTGATTTCTCACTCCTATTACACATCCAGTGCAGAGGGGCTCTGGGGTGACTCAGGGCCTCAGGCTGACCAGAGGCATTCCTTTGGCATTGCTTCCATGATGACTAAAGCAGTGAGAATCTGCTTGAAAGTGACACACAACACTTCTGCTCCCCTTTCTTTGGCAAAACCATGCACACACTGGTGTCTAAGAGCACATTCGTGACCAGCCTGACAATAACCACAAAATTCAATCCCCATCGGATGCTTGCGTCTCCCCGGTAACAGCACAAAAGGGTCCGACTTTAACCTGAACTTCCCCTCTAACAGGAAGCTCCCCATCTAATAAACAGCTGATCTAATCTGAAGGGAGCTCTGTTTCTTTGAAAGTGAAAATGTTAGTTACTCAGTCATGCCCAACTCTTTGTGATCCTATGGACTGTAGCCCACCAGGCTCCTCTGCCCATAGAATTCTCCAGGGAAGAATAATGGAGTGGGTTGCCATTCCCTTCTCCAAGGGATCTTCCAGACCCAGGGATCAAACCCAGGTCTTCTACCATCAGGAAAGCCCTGTTATCCTATGGTGTAAAATGGTGTTTTATATATGTATGTATGTATATGTATGTATGTATGTATATTTGATGTTTATCCCTGGTTCCTGGCACAGAGCTCCTCGAAATTTCCTGAGGGTTAGAGTACCACTTGCCATTCCAACGAGCTTCTTTCCACTATACCTGAGTGTATATTAATGGGATGACTCACAGTGGAGGACCATAGTGAGCTTCCAAATGAAGACTAGTCACCAGAAAGGCCAAACACAGAGCTCCATCCCACCCAACATCTGGGGAGCAGAGGGAGGCTGGAGACTGGGTTATAACAACTCTTGAACAAAGAGATTCATAGAGCTTCTGGGTTGGTGAACACACCGATATGCCCTAAGAGTGGCTGGGAGCTTGAAGCCCCTCCTCACCATACCTTGGCCTAGGCATCTGTTCCATTTGACTATTCTTGGAGTTGTATCCTTTATAATAAACTGGTAAATATTAAGTAAATTATTTTCCTGAGTTCTATGAGTCCTTCTAGCAAATTATTGATCTTGGTGGTGGGTCGTGGGAACCCCCAAAGTTGTATTCAGTGAGACAGAAATGCAAGTGTTTGGCACCCCACAAGCAGCTGATATGTGAAGCAAGGGCATTCCTGTGGGACTGAGCCCTTAACGTGTGGGGTCTTTGCTAAATCTGGGTAGTGTCAAAACTGTATTGAATTTTTGGATTGAAACTTGGTGTCAGAAAATTGAAGAATTAATGTAGTAGTAAAACACATTTCATGTCATAGGTGGTATCAGTAAGACCACCGTGCACACCCCTCTGTGTAACAGAGAAAAGCCACAAAATCTTTACTGAGCTAAAAAAAAAAAAAAAAATTCTAACCATGAAAAGCAAATCTTTATCACCAGGTGTCTGTCATTAAGAAATCATCAGCAACCATTGGCTGTGTCTTTAGAAGATGCATTTAGAGCTAAGAGAGATGGTCAAACCCATAAGGATACAGTAATAGAAACAACTTAAGCACACAGAGACCTTTCCCCACCCTAGGGTGATACAACAGGGGTTGTCAGGGACCTTCTGCACTCTGCTCAGAACCCACCTCTTAGCTGGTTTCTGCTTCTCGGTCCAGTTACATTAGATTCAAACGCTGTGCTTGAATTATCAGTTTGGCCTTGGATCCCAGCTTTGCATAAGGTCGCTGACTTTTGGCTTTCTCTTTGCTACAAATCACACAGCCCCACGATCAGCCCCATGACTCACCTCTCTACCAGACTAAGCTCCTTGAATCCTCAAAACTCTAGCCATCTCCTTGTCTGGTACAAGGATACAGACAGAGTTGAAGAGCTAGTCACAAACAGAAAACTTTTGATCATGATGACAATGGAGAGAAAAGCAGCCCGCACCACCTGAGACATTGTTAAAGATCTTAGACGAGTTCAGTCTTCAGGAAAGAGAAAACTAAAGGGAAAACTGGATAGCGCTTCCCTGCTGGCTCAGACAGTAAAGAATCTGCCTGAAATGCGGGGCCCCTGGGTCAGGAAGATCCCCTGGAGTATGGAATGGCTACCCTCTCCAGTATTCTTACCTGGAGAATCCCATGGACAGAGGAGCCTGGCAGGCTACAGTCCATGGGGTTGCAGTCAGACAGGACTGAGTGACTAACACGTTCATCATACTTTTCAAAGATCTGAAGTACAATTGAGAGGAAGAAGATCAGAAGTGGCATCTACTGTTAGACAATTCAAAGCAGATTTCTATTTAATATCAGATGACCCGAAATCCTGCTCTGTGAGTGAGAGCACCCTGCCATGCCCCCATCTTGGGACATATTCAAACGTGAGGAAGATGACTGAGTTGTGAGGGATGCCATAGAAGGGGTTGCCCACTCTAGTTCTCTTACATCGACTCAGAACACAGGGTTACATTTCCAATTGTGTGGCACTTATTCAAAAGAGAAGGAGAGAAGAAAACCACACTTTAAAAAGTTCAAATACAAAAAATTAGTTTAGAAGTCAAGTATCCAGCTTGAGCAAACAAATTTGAGAACCCTACGAACATTTAAAATGTGGGGAAATGATGAGTAGGAGAAATCTCGTCATTAAGTAGGTTAAGTGCCTTAATGAAACTCGCTGTGAATCTGTAATCAGTGCAATGTGCAGTTATAAAAAGCAATGAGACAAGATGACCCAGGCTTAGTTTCTCGAGAAAGAGATAATCAGTCCTACAGAGGAAAAGAAATGATGGCGTCCAGACCGTCCTGACTGAGAGCTTTCCCTGCCACAGTGCCTCCTTCAGGATGGCAGGCCAAATTGCACCTGGTTTATACATTTGGGGCAGGAAGCAGTGGGAGATTTAAAACCCCTGACCAAAAAGAACCTCCCTCTCCTATTTATTAATGCCTGGAATAATTTTGCCAGGGTCATCCCTGGAGGAAGAGTAAAGAGAGGGAGAGGAAGAGCCAAGCTCAGAAATGCCAAGACAACTCCACTGTTTTAACATGTTCAGACCTGCTCCTCTAGATGACAGGGCCACCTCAGGAGGTCAGACGTGGGCTTATCCGTGGGGCTACGCCCTAAATGGACGAACAGTAGAAATGGTCTGTCTCTGAACAACTGCGAGGCATTATACACCATAAGAAAAACAATGCCACCATGAAAAAGCTGTTCCTTTCTTGTTGCTTGTTACATCTCCTACTCCTTAAAAACTCTTACATGAAATGGACTTGCCATCCCAGCGTGGCCACTCTCCACCCTGCAGGCGCCTTTCCCTCTGTTCCAATCCCCTCTCCTTAGTTACCTGGTGCTCCTGAAACAATGGCTCTTAAGAAATCACTTAATTCTGGCGCCCTCTGCTGGCCCTATAGTGTAGGGCATGACATTTCAACTCCATCAGTTCAGTTCAGTTCAGTTCAGTCACTCAGTCATCTCTGACTCTTTGCGACCCCATGAATCGCAGCATGCCAGGCCTCCCTGTCCATCACCAACTCCTGGAGCTTACTCAAACTCATGTCCATTGAGTCGGTGATGCCATCCAGCCATCTCATCCTCTGTCATCCCCTTCTCCTCCTGCCCTCAATCTTTCCCAGCATCAGGGTCTTTTCCAATGAGTCAACTCTTCGCATGAGGTAGCCAAAGTACTGGAGTTTCAGCTTCAGCATCATTCCCTCCAATGAACACCCAGGACTGATCTCCTTCAGAATGGACTTGTTGGATCTCCTTGCAGTCCAAGGGACTCTCAAGAGTCTTCTCCAACACCACAGTTCAAAAACATCAATTCTTCAGCACTCAACTTTCTTCACAGTCCAACTCTCACATCCATACATGACCACTGGAAAAACCATAGCCTTGACTAGATGGACCTTTGTTGGCAAAGTAATGTCTCTGCTTTTGAATATGCTATCTAGGTTGGTCATAACTTTCCTTCCAAGGAGTAAGTGTCTTTTAATTTCATGGCTGCAATCACCATCTGCAGTGATTTTGGAGCCCCCCAAAATAAAGTCTGACATTGTTTCCACTGTTTCCCCATCTATTTCCCATGAAGTGATGGGACCAGATGCCATGATCTTAGTTTTTCTGAATATTGAGCTTTAAGCCAACTTTTTCACTCTCTTTCACTTTCATCAAGAGTTCCCAAACCAGAATCTCAGTCATTTTGTGATTTTATTAACTTCAGGAAACTCACATTTTGACACTGATCTTTCAAGAAAACTTCGTATATTAAGCAACTATTAACTCTTTTACCAGTCTGCATTTATCATAGTCACTGAAAACTGCCAACATGTGATCAACATGCAATAACTAAGTTTACTATAAAAAGATTATTTCTAATCAAACCTAAAATTTTACCTTTTACCTAGCCTGTAAAGCTTATTGTGGGTGAGAATTCAATTTCTGTGAGGCTTTTTTTTTTTTTTTTTTTAACATACTACAGATAATTTAAAGACCTGGTTCCTACCTAGAGATCCAGGTTTGGAACAATAGGATTAGAATAACTCCATATATAAACAACAAGCATATTTCTGAGAAATTTTTACTTTATTAGTAATCACTTCTGGATGATGCTGTCTTCTGCCACTTGATCATAATTCTTCAAATTTCCTTGGTGTGTTAACTGGTCATATAGTGGCCTGAAAGATTAATACACCATCCAGAATTGTAAATATCAGAGCTGAGTTTTCAAGGTATCAGTTTTTGGCAATAAGTAGCTGAACAGGCATTGTGGTGGTTGAGATCTGGGCATGTTGGACAGGAGAGAGGTAAATTCTAGAGCTATCCAGAATCCAATCCTCAGCTGGTTTCTTGCCCCAGTGCCATATGGCTCCATGAGTATAAAGTTGATGTATTTACAGAAGAAAAGAGAGGAAGTAGGAGGAACATGGTAGGCTCAGCAAAAGGTGTGGAACGAGGCCTGGGGAGAGCGAAACAGGAGAGTAGGGGCATCTAGAAATGGAATAGACAAGGAATTTTCTCCAGCAGATCTAGGTCTTACCTGTTGTTCTGACCCCTGACCCAACGCCTGGTACTCAATAGGCTCTCAGATATTTGAATCTTTGTAGGCATTATGCTTACCAATCCTAGAAATGCTTTTAGCTAGGTGCAAAGCCTTAACACTGACTCTAATGATTAGGACTCCGAAGATGACAGCTAAAGGTAAGCTCTTCAGTGGTGGAACTGAGCTTGCTGTTTGCCTAAGTTTTGTACAGAAATAGTTCTATTTTTGGAAACAGATGACTGTATCTCAAATTGATTTTCAGTTTTTATTTTTGAAAAGTAAAATGTATATATACACACACATATATACTTGTAATATCACATACAAATGGAAAAGTACACAAGGTGAACACAACTGTGCATCCAGCACTTAGATCCAGAAAGATACTTTCTTGGTGCCCCAGAATCCCCGGTGGTGTCTCCTTCCTGTCATTCTCTGACCCCCATGCCTACTATTCTGACTTCTAACACCACGAAACAGTCTTGCCATTTTTTAAATACATACACTATACTCGTGTCAGACATTTTTTGGTCAACATCATTTCTGTGATGGTAACTCATGTTGCTAGTTGCAGCTTGTTCATTCTCATATTTATATTTTATTTATAAATATAGCACAATTTTTCATCAATAACATGATGGTAAACTTGTTGATGCCAGCTTCTTGCCATTCTGAATAGTGCTGTTGTGAGCACTCATGTATATTTCTTTTGTGTGCACATATACCCATTTTGGGGGGCTTCTCTAGTGGCATTGAGGTAAAAAAAAAAATCTACCTGCAATGCAGGAGATGCACAGGAGACATGGGTTCCATTCATGGGTGTGAAGATTCCCTGGAGAAGGAAATGGCTACCCACTCGAGTATTCTTGCCTGGGAAATCCCATGGACAGAGGAGCCTGGCAGGCTACAGACCATGGGATCACAAGAGTCAGACACGACTAAGCAACTAAACCACCATCACCGCCATACCCATTTTTGTTGGGTACAAGCCAAGTGGTAGAACTGCCAGGTCAAAGGATGCACATATGATCAACTTTTGCAGATACTTCCAAACAGTGTTACAAAGTGATTGTGCCAATTTTGTGAGCTACTTTTTGTACAAAACTAGATATCAGAGATGTTCAGAGGGGATAAAGGACAGTGGGAAAATTACCCCAGGCCTATGACTTAGGACCTTAGGGAACTTTACGAAAAGAAGAGAAAATAATCCTCAAATGGACAGGTCCCATCAATTAGGAGTCATCACTAGAATGATTTGGAAGCCTGCTTCCTAAGGAGAAAGAAAGGCAGAATGATAATACAAAAGGCAGAAGAGAAGAAAAAGAATAATTGGTAACCCCAAATGCCAAGGCACAGCTCACAATTTTACCTTTGTAAAAATGTGACTCAGTGGCGTCCCAGAGCCCTGACTTCAGGAGAGCAGACTAGAATCAGGATGCAGCAAAAGGCACTCTGTATGTTTGTTTCTGAACTTGTTTGGTGCTTTGTGAGTACATAAGGTTATTAATCAGGCCCATGGACAGTAGCCCCCCAGGCTCCTCTGTCCATGGGATTTTTCCAGGCAAGGATACTGGAGTGGATTGCCATTTCCTCCTCCACGGTCTGCTCCCCACCAGGCATGGAATCCTCAACTCTTGTGTCTCCTGCATTGGCAGGAGGATTCTTTACCACTAGCGCCATCTGGGAAGCCACATTAATCAGGACAGATATCTGTGTTACTTTTGGAATAAAGCCTTTTACCTCCGCTGATATTCACAGGAAAGGAATAAAAGCTTATCACTGAGTTTCTCCAGGAGATTTTTGTAAAGTTTAATTTGCAAATAAGAAATGCCAGATGCTATCAGACAGGAAGATCAGATTTTCCATCTAAATACGATTGTCCCTCTTTCAGCTGGATTCAAGGCTTTCCTATGAAAGTCTCAGGAAACTCATTTGCAAGAGTGTCTCAGAATTAACCCACTCTATAAGTCTTGGTTATCAAAAGGCAATTTAAAGCATTGCATAGAGGAATGCCATGTTTTATTTACAAAAGGAATTTGAGTGCTAATTATGAATCCCTACAAAAATACATCCACTTCATACTTATCTCTTTGCACTTCAGCAGTGAATGCTTGGAGAAGGAAATGGCAACCCACTCCGGTATTCTTGCCTAGAGAATCCTGTGGACAGAGGAGCCTGGTGGGCTGCCGTCTCTGGGGTCGCACAGAGTAGGACACGACTGAGGCGACTTAGCAGCAGCAGCAGTGAATGCTTAAGTGCTTCTGATCTCCTGTCAGTTGAGGTCCTCTCTGACACTTTGCTATGACCGACAGTTTCCTATCACTGAGAACACCTGCCTAAGCACTGACTCCTAAGTGTCTGCCTTTTCTCAGATTGGTTTTCAGCTGCAGAACAACCTGCTCTGCAGCAGGTGTCATCACAGAACAGATAGGGACTGTCTTTCCTCGCAGAGAGCAGCCAGGTTTCTATTTGCATTCATTTCCTTGGGACCAATTTTGTGAATTCAACTTGGCACAGCCCTGCCCGTTTGCTTTTGATCTGACGTGCTGGACAAGAAGTTCAGTTCATTTGCTGCCTCTCCAGCAACCGTGTCCAAGAACATTATCCTGTAGGAAGTCTAAGGAAGCTGCCACTATCAGCGGCCAACAGGCACACTTGAAAATTCATGAGCAGTGTGTTTGAAGGCAGGAATTCTTCCCCTTGATGCTTTAACCGCCCCGCCAATGAGATGCTGGCTGAGCACATACAGAGAGAGGGAAATTGATATAGACCAAGAATTCGGTGGAGGCTCTAAGGCACCTAAAGATCCAGAAGCTTTTGATTCACCTCTGAATAATAACCAAGGATACAAAGAACAGTCATGCCCAAAACTTGGCTGGTCTAGTTGATATGCAAATCAGTTTGCTTGCATCCTCCCAGTTACGAACATCCACCATATGAGCTCCCATATGCACAAATGGGCCAGCCACCAGGAGACTACTTGAGTTATCCCCCAAATCAGGAAGTGGTGCAGTTCTAGATGGACACTATCCAGGGGCAATTTAATCACCTATCGATCTCATTTAACTGCATGCTCTTTCCTTTCTTTTATAATAGACTTCAGGTGACTGCCCATGCTGCCCTTCTCACTTTTCTTTAGACTTTCCTGCTTGCAGACCCAGTTAACTCTATTTAAGAGGCTCTATTTATCACATCAACACAGATACACTTTAACTCAATCCCTCCCTTCTGCCCTCTCTTTCAACTCTGCCATGGTTACCCTAGAGAAACATTTTCTCCCCTCTTAAGAGGCACTTTGTCTTCAAAAAAGAAAAGCGATTACTTCAAGTTCCCTAGAAACTTTAGGTTAAAGAAAACTACCCCGAAAGTATCAGTGTTATCAAATTCTAGAACACTTGAAAATGCACAGAAATCCTGTTCAGAATTCTATCAGAGTTATTCTTCTATCCTTTTATCCTATAAAACATCCAAAATAAGCAACAGCTATTTTATATTCATTATTTCTTTTGGGAGGGGGCTAAGTTACTACTGTTACAATAATAACCCTTTTATTGCAAATATATGATATTTCATTATAAATGTGCAAATTATGGATTAAGTGTGGACTAGACAGGGCCCTGATCTCTGTAGATAAATTTCACCCTTTTTAAGTTCTAAACAACTGAGAAAAATGAAGTTTTAGAGCACAATCAACATAACATGTTTACTAGTCAAGGACAAACAGTCATAAATTTCTGATCTGACTTCCTCTCTAGGTGTCAACACTTGATGGTCTTGCCATTGCTTTCACCTTATTTAATTTAATCCATTCTGAAGGTGGGCCTCGGTGCTGAGTCTATTCACACAGAATCCCAATGGGCAATTATGCAAGATTATTTCTATTTCTACGTTCTGCATATTAATAACAATAATATGTTTTTGTGTTTTTTTTGCCACCCCACACAGATTCTGAGATCTTATTTCCCCAACCAGAGACTGAGCCGAGGCCGGGGCAGTGAAAGCACAGAGTCCTACCCCCTGGACCACCAGGGAATTTCCTGTAAAACCTGATTCTGACCAAATTTTACTCTAGCAAAAAAGTTAGGGGACTAACCCTCTGAGAAAAGATTAACTGCACTTAACTACCCTGATATTTTATCTTCTTCCCTGAGGCTGTATCCACCTCTGAATTTCAATAATTCACCTTAGGAAGTAGCACAGATTTGTCAAAATAATGAAAATATATAGAGTTTATTGACATGTAAATAACTTAATCTTAGATACCCAGAGGCTATAAAAAGAAAAGTAATTGCATAATCAATCACAAAATACTATCATAGGAGGGGAAATTTACATGTTTACCATCATAAAACATGAAATAAGATTGAAGAAGTTTTCCAGCCGCTTGCTCTCATCCAATTTTGAAAATCTTTTCATTTTAGATCTAAGTGTGGCTCACTCTTGATTATCTGTCATCATGAATGGATAGTAGTGTATTCAATACATATTCCACAGAGAATCCGAAAGGGAACATGAGCCCCTACTTCTGAATACACATCTGTGTTTAACAGACAACATAATGAACTGAGTCTTTGTCACTTCTTGTTCTTGACTAATTTCTAATGGAGAGCCTCCAGCCTATAATGTGAATAATATTTTTCTTGACTCTGTTTCAACAAATGAATGCGTGCCAGTGGACTGTTTGGGAATGCTTGGCCACAGCTTGTGCTTTAGTCGCTCAGTCGTGTCTGACTCTTTGTGACCCCATGGACTGTAGCCTAGGGGCTCCTCTGTCCATGGAATTCTCCAGGCAAGAATACTGGAGTGGGTTGCCATGCCCTCCCCCAGAGGTCGAAAATCCAGAGATGAAAGCCAGGTTTCCCGCGTTGCAGGAGGACGCTTTACCATCTGAGCCACCAGGGAAGCTCTGACACAACATGCTACGTCATTTCTGTTTGTGTCCTGTTCCTTATCCACACACCCGGGGAACCTTCACAGAGCAGGGCACTTAATAGGGTTTAAAACATCTCAATGAGCCTAACTCAAGGAGGACAGATGTGCCACAACCTCCCATAGGTCATAACTGAGAGAAAGAAGAAAAGTCACTCAGTCTTGTCTGACTCTTTGTGACCCCATGGACTATACAGTCCATGGAATTCTCCAGGCCAGAATACTGGAGTGGGTAGCCTTTCCCTTCTCCAGGGGAATCTTCGCGACCCAGAGATCAAAGCCAGGTCTCCTCCATTATAGGTGGATTCTTTACCAGCTGAGCTACAAGGGAAACACAAGAATACTGGAGTGGGTAGCCTTTCCTGTCTCCAGGGGATCTTCCCGACCCAGGAATCTAACCAGGGTCTCCTGCATTGCACGCAGATTCTTTATCAACTGAGATACCAGGGAAGCCCTATAATTGAGGGGGCCTAATAAATATCATCCCTCTTCCCTGCCCACATTCAGAACCAACTGAGAGATAAAGACACACAGGAGTCAGACGGAGGGAAATGATGTTACTGATAACAGTTCTTGGGCACTTGGCTTGGCATGAAAGGCAAATGGACTTATTACTGTCGCCTCAATTAAACTTCCCAGGCTTCAAGCCTCTCTGAATGCACGTAGTGCCTTCCCTTCAAGCCTCCCACAGAGTGGGGATAGGCCAACACAGCATGTTCTCCAGAGGCAGCCATTTCCAAGGAAGGAGAAGCAGAACAGTCTAAAGAAAAGGGTACCAAAAGTGCCTCACGTGCCCACTTTCTTCTCCATGTGTATTAATCTGCCAGGCCACCCCACCTTCCCCCCGCACTGGGAACAGGCACGAAGGGAGCAAGTATTAATCTGCCAGGCCACCCCACCTTCCCCCCCGCACTGGGAACAGGCAAGAAGGGAGCAAGAGACCAGCAGAGTTACTCCACAGCTGTGGCCCACAAGAAGGACATGTTATCAGAATCATCTGGAGGGTTTATTCTAAACACAGATTCCTGGGTCCACTTAAGAGTTTCTGATTCCTAGGGGCTGTGTGGGAGACTGTGCATTTCCAACAATTCCCAAGTAATGAATCATTGCTTTAATGCAATGGTTCTCAACCTTGAACAAGCAGTGGAATCAAGAAAAAGAGTGTTTCCTCCTTTCTTTCCTCAGCCTTTTTTCCCCCTTCTTAACCCATTGGGTTTAAGCTCCGATTCTGTGGTCTAGCAGAGATGTGGCACTCCATCCAGGGAAGAAAATCAGCAGTCTATTAGAATAGTGGAGCCCTCGGCTCCTGAGGTTTCTCTCTCAATATTGACTGTTGTTCTTTCACAGCAGTTAATGCACAGTGATGATTTATGTCCCTGGAAATCCACGGAGTGGGTCATAACATAAATTTTAAAACTCAAAAGCCATACTAGCTGCAAGCACTCCTTATTCTATTTTCCATTCCAAATTAAGTCCAGCCATGTTATCCGAAAGAGCTCACTAGAGCTTCTTCCGTGAAATGAAATGACAGCATTAAGATAGTCCAATAAAATGCCTATAATAAAAATATTCCAAGTTTGAGTATAAACCTTCTCTTATCACAAATTTCCCAGGGTAAAATTACAGTGCCAACATTAAATTTTCTGAATATTGAAGTCTAAAATCAAACTACCTTTCCATTGTGTTAAAAGCCCCCAAAAATTAAAGTCCCCAAGTCTATCCTGTGTATTTCTTATTCTTCCAACTTCATCTAGAAGACTATCCCTCTTTAGGTAGGACTGCAGTTGCAGTTGAATTCTCTTCCACTGAAATAGGTGCAGTTCTCTTAGGAACTTAAAAGGTCACTCGTACTCATATGTGCCTCACTTTTGCAGAGACCAAAGAGAACACTAAAGATTACCAAAAGTACCCATCTCACACCCACTTATTTTAGAAAACAGTTCAACCCATAGAATTAGCAGATATCCCAGACAAAATTCTATTCCCTGACCCTTTAATCATTATTGCCAAAGACCACAGCAGAGATTCAGCGATATGTGAGAGGGCAAATAGAAATGGGACAGAACCTTGACAGCAGTTTTTGCTGGGATGCTGGTCATTCTGTGTCTTTGTTGGAGGAACACGCCATTTATGGCACCATTTCACCAAGGTAAAGGGAGTGGATGGGAAGGCCATTTACGAATATTGGTCCAGCAATTAGACGGTGGAGCTTGAGACGTGACTCCTTGCTAACAAAGTTTTAAAAATCACAATGGTGCCATTTAGGCACTACGTCTTATTTTATGTACAATCTAATATACAGAAAACATCTTAATTTCCACTTGCCTTGGAGTCCTGCTGAAGTCAAAGAGGAGTCCACCCAGTTACTTAGTATCCACCATCAGAGATGCATTTTCAGTCCAGTGTCACAGCTTTTAAGCACAAGGGGATGAAACGATTTTTGTTGTTGCTTGGCTGCAGATCTACAACCCAAGACTTTGAAGGAGCTATATCTCTTGGGTCCTAAAAACATTTACGTGTAAAATTCTCACTTTAAATTGATGTGACCGATATAAATAGGCAGGACTAGACCAAGCACACAGCTTCTGATCCTGCTGTATTTTAAAAACTCAACAGGACTATAACCAGGGACAGAAAGGGACGTTATATAATAATAATGTGGTCACTTCACCAAAAGAACATACCCATTCTAAATGGGTGTGAGCCTAATAACAGAGGTTCAAAACCCACAAAGCAAAAATGTATAGAACTAAAAGAAGGGGGAAATCCATAATTACAATTGAAGATTAAAACAAACCTGTCCCAGTGATTGACAGAAAATTAGTAAAGATGTAGAAGTCTTAAATATCATTCTCAGTCAGATTGACCTAATTTATATTAATAGAATATTTCACTACAAAACAGCAAAATACATATTCTTTTTAAAACAGCATAACAAATGCTTCCAATCATATAACATTCATTAAAACTCTGAGTCATAAAGTAAGTCTCAATAAATTTAAAAGGCTCAAACTCATGTAAGAGGATTAAATTAGCACACACATAGAATTAATTAGAAATCAGCAAAAGGAATGCACCTAGAAAATTCCAAATTAAGAACACATTTTTTAAATAACACATGGGTCAGAGAAGATGTCACCAAAACATTAATGTTTTTGAGCTGAATGAAGTTGAAAACATAATATACCAAAATTTGAGATGTACCTAAAGCAGTGTTTAAAGAAAAATTTATAGCATTAAATGTTTTAACATAAAAAAAAACTCAAAAAATCTAAATTTATACCTTAAGAAGCAAGGAAAAGAGAGTAAGTTAATCTAAAGCAAAAAGAAGGAAGGAAATAATAGAGAAATATTGAAAATCAATAAACTAGGAAATGGACATACAGTCGAGAAGAGTGATGAAATCTAGAGCTTATTATAATAGGCTGAATGACGGCCCCCTGAAGATGCCCGTGTTTTAACCAATCTCTGGAACTGGGAACACGTTAGTTTTGCTGGTAAAAGGAATTTTGCAGGTGTGATTACTTAAAGATTTTGAACCAGAGAGATTATCCTGATGGGCCCAGTGGAATCACAAACGTCCTTGAGAGAGAGGATAGGAGGTTCAGAGTCAGAGATGTGATAACAGAAACGAGAAGCTGAGAGGAGGAGGAAGTGGTGATGGGCCAGTGAGAATGCAGGTGGCCTCTGCTGCTGCTGCTAAGTCACTTCAGTCGTGTCCAACTCCGTGCGACCCCATAGACGGCAGCCCACCAGGCTCCCCCGTCCCTGGGATTCTCCAGGCAAGAACACTGGAGCGGGTTGCCATTTCCTTCTCCAATGCATGAAAGTGAAAAGTGAAAGTGAGGTCACTCAGTCGTTTCTGACTCCCAGTGACCCCATGGACTGCAGCCTACCAGGCTGCTCCATCCATGGGATTTTCCAGGCAAGAGTACTGGAGTGGGGTGCCATTGCTTTCTCCGAGGCAGCCTCTAGTAACTGAAAAAAGGCAACAGAATGGACGTTCCCCTCAGAACCTCCGGAAGCAATGGGCCCTGCCAGCACCTGGATCTCAGCTCAGCCAGGCCGATTTTTAATTTCTGACTTCCAGAGCTCTAGGTAATAAAGTTGTGTTGTTTTAAACTACTATATTTGTGGTCATCTATTACAGTGGCAATAGGAAACTGATACAATAATTCTTATAAAGATCTATAAAATAAACCTTTAGTTTAACAAAGGTTTACTAAACAAACCAAACCAAGAAAACAAGAGGAAATACAAATTACAAAAACCAGGAACCACAAGGGGTATCACTCCAGATATTAAAAGGATAAGAAAGGAAAATAATGAACAACTTATGTCAAATTCTACAGCTTAAAGGAACAGGCACTTTCTTAAGACCAAATGACCATGGTTAGATAACCAAAGATGATAAAACAATGTATACCTAGAAAGGAACTGAATGCTTATTTAAAAATCTTAACATCACCAGCAAAGCTTATTAACGATTCCTGGGAAACAACAATAGAGTCTGAGTAGTAAAGTCAAGTCTAACCTTTTGTTTTTCCTTTGGGCTTCGTCTAGTTTCACTTGCACACAGGGTGCTGCAGGCTGAGGCCTCAGACCAGAGTTCTTCCTCCCAGAATGGCTGCACCCAACAGTTCAGCTCTGCAGACCTTGTGCAAAAGCCCTGCCCCCGGCACTTCAAGATGGCGGCCGTGGGCCGCTGCACCTGGTGTGGCAATCTGGAGCCCTGAGCAGCACACCTGTGCAAACTTGGGAGCACCCCACCCCTCCCCTCCCCACTGGTGAGATCCATCTAAAGCAGCCCCTCCCACAGCCCGTGGGGAGAGCGTGAACTCTGCTATTAGGTTCAGATTCATTTAGAGTGGGTATGTCCTTTTGGTGACCACATTATCATTTGATAATGTCCCTGTCTATACTTGGTTATAGTCCTGTTGAGTTTTCAAAATACAACAGGAACGGAAGCTGTGTGGCTGATCTAGCCTTATTTATACCTGGCGCATCATTTTAAAATGAGAACCTCACACATAAATGGTTTTTAGGACACATGAAATGTAGCTTCTTTTGCTTTTGAAAGTCTTATAGATTTGCAGGCAAACAACAACAAAAACTGTTTCATTCCCTCACCTTAAAAGCTGACATCTAAAAACATTTTCTTTTCTCTCTAATCAAAAACCTTGCCTCAGCTCCTTGTGTTTACTGAAGCCAGTGCAGCTCTGGCCTGTTGGTAAGGCTGGCACTTGCTCTCCTGCCTGTTTATAAACAGCTACTTGCCTGTGGATAAAGTTGCCATTAACTGCTAGGTCAAAATCCCAGTGGACTATGCTTACTAAAAATCTAAAGCCTTAAGCTACCAGTCCAACCCCACTGGTCAAAAGACAATCACATAACTGTAAAAACCAGCCATGTGTCACAATAAAGTCCTATAAACCCCCAAAGCAAAAAAAAAAAAAAAAAAATCATGTGACTCATGTTTATTTCACCTAAGGCCTAAAACTACTTATTCAAAGTCTCATGTTTCTGGGTCCCCAAATTCAACTGCTTGTCTGCCTCTCAAGATACATCTGCACTCCAAATGTTAGGGGAAATGATGTTATATTTTGGATTCTTTCAAACTCCATCATCCTCCCCGCCCAGTGCCAGTCATCATAACTGATCACAGAGAATGTGTATTAACGTCAGTTTTCCCCATGACGCAGCCTCGCACAGGTCCCAGCACTGTTTTTTTCCTACATCATTCATCCCTCTGTAGTCAAGGCCCTGAAACCCAGCAGGATCCTATGGGGCTCCCGAGCACAAAAGTCTTTTTGTATATCCCTTTTTTTCTTGATAATAGGAAATGGGCTTCATTCAGCCTTCAAGACCTTCCCGGGGTTCCAACAGAGAGGTTCAAACAGTTGCTAATCAGGGAAGGGAAATGATGCAGAGACAAGGGAGGAAGAAAAAAACAAATAAGAACAATAGTTCCACCTTGGCCAGAGTCCTGGTTACCCGCTCAAGGAATATACATAGTGTCTTTGAGTGGTTTTTGCATACTGAAACCCACACCAGGTGGGAGAAGTTAACTGAATGCCCACAAGCGCATAGATCCCAGACCAATTGGAATCAGAAGGCTGATGATGGTAACTGCCACTTACGTCACCACCAAGCAATCAGAAGAATGTCCACACCAGCATCTCTCCTGTCTCAAGGACCTACCCACTGGCTCCATGGGCTGTGTGGGGGCGGCAGCGAGTCCTGGTCAGTGGCCTCTCCTAGGCTGCTCAGGAAGGCTGCTCTCCTAGGCTTTCCCCACAGGCAGATGAGGTCCCCTAGCAGATCCAGCCAGCCCAGGCCAGGCCCCCCAGACTCCAGGCCTTTGGCTTCAGCCTTCCAGCCTCAGCTCCCTAGTAAGTGCCTTCTGTGTCCCCTTTGCACCCCAAGGACTCAGACCTGGGGTGGGAGACAGACCCTTCTGGTGAAAAGTCTCGCCACTGCTCAGCTCTTGGGTGTGCCGGCCAGGTCCGGCTGGGCTTCTGCAGGCCTCTACCCATCGTGGGCCCGAGATCCCCCACCCTGGCCCCAGCAGCGCCACCCCCACCTCCGCCCTTCGACTGAGCTTTGCATTTTCCACTCACCCAGGTAGGTGGCATGTGGAAGCACCTGGCTTCGGCTGCCTCTGAGGGCAGAACACCCAAAGAAATCAATTCCAACCCCACCCCCCCCAAAAAAAGGAGAATGTCCACAAGCTGATCACGCCCTCCCTGAACCATTACTATAAAATTCCTCACTACCCACCCCAGGGTGGCTGTGGTTTTGAAGGCATTCACTCTCTGTGGTCCCCTTTGCCTGCCAAAGCAATAAAGCTACCCTTCTACTTCACCCAAAACTCCGTCTCGAATCTTCAACTGAGTGTCAGGTAGAGAGGCCAGAGTTGGCTTCAGTCCCTTGCTTTGTTTCATGAAGGGGGAGCTTACTAGGGTCCTAGAATGGTGACAAGAGTGAGAGATGTCCCACCCAGGACAGTCTGGGGGGAGGTTTGGCCACATCTAGATTCCCATAGTGGAGAAGGCAATGGCAACCCACTCCAGTACTCTTGCCTGGAAAATCCCATGGACGGAGGGGCCTGGTAGGCTGCAGTCCATGGGGTCGATAGGAGTCGGACACGACTGTGCGACTTCACTTTCACTTTTCACTTTCATGCATTGGAGAAGGAAATGGCAACCCACTCCAGTGTTCTTGCCTGGAGAATCCCAGGGATGGGGGAGCGTGGTGGGCTGCCACCTGTGGGGTCTCACAGAGTCAGACACGGCTGAAGCAACTTAGCAGCAGCAGCAGCAGATTCCCATAGGCATCCATCTGCTGGACAAGCCACAGGCAGTGAGCAGAGCAGTGGACTGTGCTGTGATTGCTTTCTGTAGTGATTGCTTTCATTTGTGGGGTCCCTCAACTCAGTCAGCTACTTCTTAATATGGCCTCTGTTCACCCGGGGCTGAATGGAAACATGGAGACAGAGTTTAGGGTGCAGTAGAAAAGAGTAGCTTTAATTGCTTTGCCAGGCAAAGGGGGCCACAGTGGGCTAATGCCCTGAAGACCCTGTGACCCACCCTGGAGGGCATAGGGGAGTTTTACAGTGTTGAAGGAGTAGGGCGTGATCAGCTTGTGGACAGTTCTTGGATTGACTGGCATCAAGATGAAGTTTCAAGCATCATCAACCTCCTGGTTTCAAGCAGTCTGGGGTCTATGTTCTTTGGTCAGCAGTTTTCATCTTCCTGTAAAAACAACTTAGGAATGTGTCTCAGGCCTTTATCTGTATCTTTCAGACAAATCTTGTGATTCTGTTATGTGGCAGAATTATAGTCTAAATGGTTACTAGTTCCTTAGCCCAACAACTATTCTCTAAGTCTTCACATTTCCCAGTTGTTAACTCTTGAGATAACACTTTATTTCCAAAAACAAGGACACAGGGGCTTGAACACGGTTTCACCTCCACAGCTTAGTCCAGAATCACCTTCTGATTCCTTCACCCTCCCCACCCCAAATGACCCTCACACTCTCTCCTGAAGAGGAAGGCATGGCCATCAGCCTCATCCTCCAACTTTTGTGAAGGCCTACACTATGTCCTGCTCCTCTCAAGATCTTTTCCTTTAATTCTTAAGAACTTGGTTTGGAAGTCAAACAAAAATGAATACTAACCATTTCGTCCTTTTCCTATTTGAATGTTCTAAGAGAAGGGTCCAGACATACAACAAAGTCCAGAGAGCACAGATATGAATATTTCTGGATCCTAGGTCAGTACACAGGCTTGCCCACACTGTGTCAAAGGTCTCTCTCTTACCTTGTAAACGCCCATTCCATCAGAGTTGGTCCACACAAGGATAACCATTCACCATCCAGTCTAGTCAAATGATCCTGCTGGCTGTTAAGCAAGTCTAGAGGTCTTATGCATGCAGGCATTACAGCTGGGAGAGGTTACACTGCATATCCAAGACAAACTGCTAGTTAGAAGCAGGGCTAGGATTCAAATCCAGGCTACTGAACCATCACTGGGGTGACTTGACAGAACTGGTTGGCAGCCAGCTCACAGTAAGATTTGGATGCAGGGCAGAGCTCAAAGCAGGGAGGACACTTCCTTCTAAAATGAAAAAGCCACAGAGGAAGGTGGAAGACGAAGGTCAACAGGAATGTGAACCTGATTTTATATTAAGTGTGGTTCCCAGGTGGCACTAGTGGTAAAGAACCCTCCTGCCAGTGCAGGTAGACACAAGAGACACAGGTTCGATTCCTGGGTCAGGAAGATCCCCTAGAGGAGGGCACAGCAACCCACTCCAGTATTCTTGCCTGAGAATCCCATGGACAGCAGAGCCTGGCAGGCTATAGTCCATAGGGTTGCATAGGGTCGGACATGACTAAAGCAACTTAGCATGCATGTAGCACATGGTTGAACAGTGCATGCATACCAAGTCATGTCTAGCTCTTTGCGACCCCATGGACTAGAGCCCACCAGTTTCCTCTGTCCATGGTATTTTTCCAGCAAGAATACTGGAGTGGGTTACCATTTCCTCTTCTAGGGTATCTTCCTGACCCAGGGATCGAACCTGCCTCTCCTGCATTGACAGATGGCTTCTTCACCACTGAGTCACAAGGGAAGCCCCATGGGAGAGCAGACCACCCTCTAAAGCACAAGTCCCGCAGGGACTCTCTGTAGGTATCTTTTGGTTGTTTCTTATCTAAAGCTATGTTCCAAGACTAATAATTTTCTATGTTCCTTTATAAATAGGATATAAATGTAATATAGAAAATGCAGGGGGAAAATGTACACGCTAGTGAGGTGGAGCTGTGTGTGGCAGAGCCTGAAGCTTCAGCAGGTACTAAACCCCACCACTGATGTCATTCCTCTTCTAGGCTGTTTCGTATTTAGCTACAATAACAGGATGTTTTAAAAATTGTTCAGATCAGCAAAGAGTACTGATTTGATGGGACTCTGAGGGAAAACCCTCAGATGGGTTTTAGAGATATAATGGAAAAAATTACCGGTGCTTGGGAGATTTTGAAATACTGGCCTTGCACTTACATCCCAGAGAAAATGGATGCTTGATATGTTTCCTCAAAGATGATGAAGGACAAGAAGTTTTTTTTTTAACCTCACACCACTTAGGGAAACTGAGTCAGGGGAGAAACTTAGGAAGGCTGAGCTCCCCAGTGCCAGCTACTCAAAGAGTGATCCAGAAACTTGGTGCCCATCTGCAACCGTACAGGTTCAGAAACTGAGGGCCAGTCTTCAGATGCTTTCACAGGAATTTGACAGAATAATTTTATGTCTCACAATAAAAAGAGATTTTGTTTAAAAAAAATTTTTTTAAAGGCTGGTCTCACAGTCTAAAATGCAGTCGAGATTCAATTGCTCCCCGGTTGTATCACAGCTGCCTCTCCCACTGACCTCGTCTCATACCCAACCTTCTCCACTCGTGACACAGCAGCCCCACTGGCCTTCTTTATGTCTCTCCAGTCCACAGAGGCCTCCACCTTATGGCTTTTGAACTCACTCTTCTCTCTGCCTGGAATGTTCTCACCCAGCTCTATGTCTGGCTGGCTTCTTCTCATTCAACCCACTCCTCAGAGAAGCTTCCCGTGATGGCCATCCTAAAGAAGTTACCCAGAACCTCTCTTTCCAACTTCCATGTTTGATTTTCCTCATATCAGTTATTACTACTATTTTATGATTTATTCATTATTTTACTGTCTCTCTCACTAGCATGTACGAACCTTGTCTTCCTTGCTCACTGCTCTGCCCCACACGCCTGCCGCAGTGGCTGGCACATCGCAGACACTCAGTATTTAACAGGGAAGGAAAGGGTGACCATAGATGAAATGTCCGGTGCCGCTTGATGTGGGGGCCGCTGCTCTGCTCATCTGTGAGTGACCACAAACTTGCAGCCTTCTGCGGGCCTCGGAAGAGTGCATCAGTGTATCGGCCTGTCTGTTCCCTCGCTAGGGGCACAGGATTTGGGTTCACAGTTGAAGGAAAGAATTACAGGGCTTGTGCTGAAAAATCGCATCTGTCATGTACCAGCTGGTTTTCAAGATAGTGAGGAGAACCATAGAGCTTTCTCGTTTTAGGTACAGCTACGATTTTCTAACCCATTTCTCTCGGCGGGGACCCATTTTGAATGGCTGCAGTTTCTCTCGTTCTTCTTTGAAGTGTGATTCACAGCCTGTGGCCTGTCCTGGTTTGCAAGAGTTGGGAAATGGTTCTGGGGAAGGTTGAAAGCCCTCTCACACAGCACAAGAAAGGTTAGGCTACTGGTCCCAGTGTTTCGCAAGATAACGTGGTGGACTTTGTTAAGGCTACAGGCAATGACCATTCATGGGCTTCGTTCACAAGGATCTCAGAACTTTCCCCAGGGGTTCTCTGGTCCAACTTCCCACAGAGTGCAACACCTTCGTGACGTGGCTAACGACTGTCCAGGATTCAAATGAATAGATACAACAACACTGCAAGGCAGGAAGCCCGTATTCCACCCTGGGAAAACTTTTCTGAGGAGATTTTTCCAACAAAATGGATTCTTTCTTTTTCTTTTAAAAACCTTCCCTGTGGGCAGTTGGTAGATATTTTTAAGTTTGGGATTCAGGCCATATGGACTGAAATATTTAGAAATGTTTAGAGCTATTTTGTCCCTTTGTGAAAACGAGATTGAGAATAACCTAAGAGAAAATATCACACCATTGGTTTTTCCATTCATAAACACATTCTGCTGGGTACTTCTCTGACATTCCATGAGGGGAAGGAGCCTGGAGTTTAAATTCCATTTGCATGTTATCCCACTGTTATAGGAAATTATGTCTCCTTGGCCTACTCTTATCATGCAGATTGTTCTAAAATCAGATTACAGCTGTTTGTTTTGATTAGTTAGTTCTGCCTCTTTTTTTTTTTTAGAAATTACTTGTGGCTCAGAGGTTAAAGCATCTGCCTGCGATGTGGGAGACCTAGGTTCAATCCCTGGGTCAGGAAGATCCCCTGGAGAAGGAAATGGCAACCCACTCCAGTATTCTTGCCTGGAGAATCCCATGAACGGAGGAGCCTGGCAGGCTACTGTCCACGGGATCCCAAAGAGTTGGACACAACTGAGCGACTTCACTTTCACTTTCTATATATTTTATCAGTGAAAATAAAGCTGAGAAAGCAAATACAACACTTCTTTGCAGGTTTCTGAGAGTGTTTTAATGAGAGGCTGGGCAAAAACAATTTCTATATAGGTGAGAGAAAAAATTTTAAATCATGAGTAAATCTGTCAAATAATCCAAAGGGTGGTAACAGAATTTAAATGCAAGTTGGTCAGTCTCTGCAACACTGAGCACCCATTAAATGCTAGGATATTCCAGGAGCTGCAGAGGATAAGGATGAAAAGAACTTGAAGTTTGTACCCAAGATGCCCAAAGAAGCAGCCTACCCCTCGGCCCCCAACTAGGGAAATCATTTAGTGTGTGCACTTCATGTTCTAGCCAAGTGTCATGGGCAACTTACAAGGATAAGAGAAGTAAGGACTCAGCTTTAGGAGAATGCAATGTATACTCCATGGGCTTCCCAGGTGGCTCAGTGGTAAAGAATCCATCAACCAATGCAGGAGATGCTGCAGACTTGCGTTGGATCCCTGGGTTGAGAAGATCCCCTGGAGGAGGAAATGGCAACCCACTCCAGTATTCTTGGCTGGAGAGCCCCAGATGGATAGAAGAACCTGATGGGCTACAGTTCATGGGGGCACAGTCAGACATGACTGAGTACATGAATGAGGCATATATTCCAGGCTGTGGGGCCAGACATCCTGGTGTAAGTCCCAGCTCAGCATTTACTAGTTTCCTGATATTGGACTTTTTTTTTAAACCTCTCTGTTTTGTTTTCTTTGTTTTTT
>NW_011494753.1:9732817-9739346 GCF_000754665.1 Bison bison bison | reverse complement strand
TTTTTTTTTTTTTTTTTTTTTTTTTTTTTTTTTTTTTTTGTCTTTTTTTAACCTCACCAGCCTTTTGGCAATAGTATTTTTCTTGCAAGGCTGTTGGGAAGATTAGAGATAATATATGTAAAGCCCCTACAACAGTGCGTAGAACAGAAGTATGCGCCAGCTGTGGGACCTGGCTTTGGTTTTCTCTGTCCAGCTGCAGATATGCTGGCTGGACAGGCCACTTTCAGGGATTCCTGAGTTTGTCTTGCCGGAAGGTGACCTTGGAGAATCTGCGCCAAGTGGTTCCTTTTCTGGCCCTTGGTTGCTTAGCAAGGACTGTGGCTCTGCAGAGGCGCTGCTGATTCAGGGCAGAGGCTGAGACCCACGAAGCGCAGACAGACGCCACGGAGCAGGCGGGTGAGAGGAGGCGAGGGAAGAAAATCCGGGATAATGTGTTTAATTTGATCCGTCCCCTGGAGTCATTAAAATGCATCCTCCCCTGGACTCTGAAATTCTTGAGCTGAAATAATCAGTCCAACAGGGCTTTTTGCTGAAGATAGTGGATGCACAGGCTATGATGCGTGCGAAATCTCAGGCCTGTTGAAATACTGCCCTCTTGTGTTGCGGGATAGGAGCAGCCTTTCAGGGAACCGGCTTAGCCTCCCAGCCTCTTAAGAAGAACCTGGTGCTTCCAAAGGAAGCACTTCCAAAGTGCAAATGCTTCCAAAAGAATGCTTCCAAAGGAAACCCCAAAGCAAGACTGATCCAAAGGACCCATCTAATGTGTGAGGCTGAAATGGGGATGCCAGGAGTCCAAGCCCTTATTCATGTGCTAGAGAAACATGAAAGTTTTTTCGTTCATTTCCAAGGGGTCCCCACTTGAATTCTGAAGGAATTACTGACTCCTACCACATCCTCTCAACAAGGGAGAAGAAAAACTCCAAACTCCAAAACTCCCTGTTTCCCTCCCTCTCTGCCTCTACTCTCCAAGAGAGTAGAATGTTAATGTTCACACATACACAACATAAAATAAATAAATTAGTACAAGACCTGTTCTTATAAACACTTATCAGTACTTATGATAGTCATTAATAATAATAGTCTTTTTGTATGTCTCAGGCTAGGATCTAGGGATGTAGCTGGGTCCCTGGCCTCAGGAATACCACAAATCCTGGGCTTCTAGCTATTTGGGATTTTGTCCACACTGGAGGGCAAGGAAGACTAATGTTCCCAAGATCTAATAAAAAATTCCAATACAAAATAATCCATGACAGTTCAAGACCCACTGTTCTCCCTAACAGAGCCAGAATTTCCACAGAAAGATATATGTAGGCTTTGAAGAGTTCTCCCTTCCTTAGACATCACTCATGAAATAGAATTCTCCTCCAATTCCAGTATTTATCCACATTTTTAGCTAAAGGAAAAGATTTGTCTTCAGGCAGGTAGAACAAGGAGCTGCTTTGTTTAAATCATACTTGTCTTACTCTCCTTGAAATTATATTCCTTTGTCCTATAGAATTACCGTCTCTGGGAGTCCCCTGCAAAACTGTGCATGTTCCTGCAAATATAGCCTTATTCCTTATTAGTCATTAACTCTCACTGTGAGATTGATTTGTTAAATCCTTCCTAACATGATGGCTAAAATCAGGGAGGTTCAGAATGAGTCTGTTTAAAAAAATGTTTTCTTGACTTTAAAAATAATAAATGCTCATTGTATAAAACATGGATAATAGAGAAATTTTTAAAGAAGAAAATTATCCTTACCATGAAACAACTCATCTTAACATTTGATTCTTCTTTCTAGCTATATAAGTTATAGATCTTGAGGTCTAGGTAAAATGATAACAACCCCATTCCACTCCTTGTAGAAGTCCATTGCCTTCCCCTCAACTCCTGCAGATTGAGAAATTTGCTCCTTGACGGTCAGTTCTTAGGTCCAGCTTTTACCTCCACAAATGCTATCTCTGCTCTTTACCCCAACACACACACTTGTGTATGTGCACGCGCACAACCTCACTTACATGAAACACTTGTGCCTGTGGCAAGCTGAAGGCTGATGAGGAGAAATATACACTGCAGGGAGCAGCTTCAAGTAGGACATCAGCCAGGCCCTTCTTACAGTTCTCTGCCAGAGAATCCCCACCAGCCATGTTTGGCCTGCTGTCCTCAGCCTGGGAGGACCTCCCTTGCCATCCTTCCCTGACCCCGCCTCTGGCAGAGCAATTTAGCTGCTTCCTGCTATTGCTCAAGCTCCTATGAGCTCTCCCACCCCCAGATCTCCCTTCTAACCCAATGACTTATGTCAAGTTATTTTCTAAAGCGAGGATACTTTGCCCCCTAAGAGGAATGTTACTGTCAGCAGTTAAAATAATGAAATTTCCACCCCTATTACATTTTTATGTATTGTGGATATTGTATGGTTTTGGATTCTCTCTCTCTCTTTTTTTTTGTACCATTTTTAGCCTTTGTAAAAATTAAAGCATAGTTGATTTATGATGTGTTAGTTTCAGGCATACAGATGGTGTGGGGTTCTTTTAGAAATAAATGATATTGTGAGCATTTCACCATGTCAATAAAAATTACTTGAAAATTTATATATCAAAATACTTTATCATTATCAGGATGAGCTAGTGTTCTAAGGACATGAGAGGGAGCAAGCCTCTATGGGCATACGAGAACCAAGATCAGTTGGGGAGCGTGATGTTCCTATCACGCCCTTGGGGAAAGATGTAAACTTTTTTATGTAAGTAAACAACTGTACAGCACAAGGAACTATATTCAATATCCTATGATAAACCATCATGGAAAAGAATATTTAAAACTTTGGTCTGACACTTAAGAAAATTCCAGACCTGCTTCATTTACCATTGTCTCAGCAATCCTCTCCTTGGCCCTGCTCTCTCTTCTTCCACTTTGTCTAATTTCTGCTACAGACTCTCCTTTTGGAAACTGTTTTATCTCTCTCAGCCACCTTTATGAATCTGATTCTCTGGCCTGTCCCTGAATTCCTAAGCCTCTGCCCTGGCATTTACTTGGTCTACTTCCTCAAGTAGGGGGCCAGCCCTATGCCTTTTTTTACTACTTTGGTTCTCTGTCTCTACACGACAAGCCCCCTCAAAATTCACGGTACCAGTATACCATTGACCTCTTCGTGATTCTGCAGTTTGAGCCAGTCTCATAGGTGAGCTCACCTCCACTCCATGAGCTGGCAGCTGGGGCAGCTTGACTGCAGTGGGAGAATATACTTTCAAGATGCCCCTACTCATAGAACTGGCAGGTTGGCGTGGGCTGGCAGTGGGGGCTAGCAGCTGGGGCTGGCAGCCAGAGCCTTGGGTTCTCCTCCATGTGGCCTGTCCAGATGGCAAGGTTGAGCTTCTCTTGGCATGGCCATCTAGGTGAGGACAGTTGGACTCTTTTCATAAAGGCTAGTCTCCTCCAAAGAGCAAAAATAGAAGCTGCCAGGTCCTCTTCGAGCCTGGGTTTAGAAGTCCCAAAACATCTCTACCACTACATGTATCTGTCAAAGGAGTCACTCAGTTCAGTTCAGTTGCTCAGTCATGTCCGACTGTTTGTGACCCTATGGACTGCATCACGCCAGGCTTCCCTGTCCATCACCAACTCTTGGAGATTTCTCAAACTCATATCCATCAAGTCAGTGATGCCATCCAACCATCTCATCCTCTGTCATCCCCTTCTCCTCCTGTCTTCAATCTTTCCCAGCATTAGGGTCTTTTCCAATGAGTCAGTTCATTGCATCAGGTGGCCAAAGGATCAGAACTTCAGCTTCAGCATCTGTTCTTCCAATGAATATTCAGGACTGATTTCCTTTATGATTGACTGGTTTGATCTCCTTGCTGTCCAAGGGACTCTCAAGAGTCTTCTTCAACACCACAGTTCAAAAGCATCAATTCTTTGGCACTCAGCTTTCTTTATGGTCCAACCCTCACATCCATACGTGACTACTGGAAAAACCATAGCTTTGACTAGATGTACCTTTGTTGGCAAAATAATGTCTCTGCTTTTTAATATGCTGTCTAGGTTGGTCATAGCTTTTCTTCCAAGGAGCAAGTCTTTTAATGTCATGGCTGCAGTCACCATTTACAGTGACTTTGGAGGGCCAAGAAAATAAAGTCTGACACTATTTCCACTGTTTCCCCATCTATTTGCCATGAAGTGATAAGACCAGATGCCGTGATCTTCGTTTTTTGAATCTTGAGTTTTAAGCCAACTTTTTCATTCTCCTCTTTCACCTTCATCAAGAGGCTCTTTAGTTCCTCTTTGATTTCTGCCGTAAGGATGGTGTCATCTGCATATCTGAGGTTATTGATATTTCTCCCGGCAATCTTGATTTCAGTTTGTGCTTCATCCAGTCTGGCATTTCACATGATACACTCTGCATTCAAGTTAAATAAACAGGGTGACAATATACAGCCTTGACTTATTCCATTCCCAATTTGGAACCAGTCAGTTGTTCTATGTCCGGTTCTAACTGTTGCTTCTTGACCTGCATACAGATTTCTCAGGAGGAAGGTAAGGCAGTCTGTTATTCTCATCTCTTTAAGAGTTTTCCACAGTTTGATGTGATCCACACAGTCAAAGGCTTTGACATAGTCAATAAAGCAGAAATAGATGTTTTTTCTGGAATTATCTTGCTTTTTCTATGATCCAACAAATGTTGGCAATTTGATCTCTGGTTCCTCTGCCTTTTCTAAATCCAGCTTGAACATCTGGAAGTTCTCGGTTCATGTACTGTTGAAGCCTTGCTTGGAGAATTTTGAGCATTACTTTGCTAGCATTGAGATGAGTGCAATTGTGCAGTAGTTTGAGCATTCTTTGGCATTGCCTTTCTTTGGGATTGGAATGAAAACTGACCTTTTCCAGTTCTGTGGCCACTGCTGACTTTTCCAAGTTTGCTGGCATATTGAGTGCAGCACTTTCACAACATTATCTTTTAGGATTTAAAATAGCTCAACTGGAATTCCATCACCTCCACTAGCTCAGTTGGAGCCATATATATATATCACATATATATATATATGATATATATGATGGGCTATATTTCCTATGTGGAGGTTGACTGTGTGGAAGTTGGCTGTTCCATCAGCAAGTACGCCAAGAGAACTGGACAAAAGCTGCATGGCTTTTTTGCACTTAGCCTTGCAAGTCACACACATCACTTCAGACACATTTTGTTCATCATTAGAAAGTCACTGGCAGACCAGAGTCAAGGCGGGGGACTTAGACACCATCTCTTGATGGGACATAATAAGGTCATGCTGTAAAAGAGTTTATGGGACATGTGATATTGTTTCTGCTATGTTTGGAACATGTCATGTGCCATAACCGATTCAGGCCTTAGTGAGAATGAAGTTATATGAAGCTGCCCCTCCATTCCTGCAAATCTAGCTGTATATCCCCCCTCTGGTTTGTGGCCTTTACCTGCAAATTCTATACCCTTCCCCCGCAAGAGTCTACTTTGCTCTCCTGATACTTTCTGGCACTTTCTCCCTTACAGAACTTTTGTGTCCTACTTCCTCCTGGCCCCATTAGATGACTGGAGGCAGCTCTTCGCAGTGGAAAGAGCATTGAGCTGAAAAGTCACATCCTAATGTTTCCACCAGTGAGCTAGGTTATCCTAGACAACTAAAAACTACTGCAGCTTCCTCATTTACTCAGTACTGGAAGTGGGTTTGGAGGATGAGATAAAACCTTCTTTGATATCAATTCTAATCATTCCCAAATCTAATCTGACAATTATAATCCAGTAAATTCAATAAATTAGAAGAAATAGACACATTTCTAGAAACATATAGTCCACCAAAACTTAATCAAGAGAAAATAGATCATTTGAAGATTTATCACAAGTGAAATAGAATCTGTAATAATAAATAAAAACTTCCCTACAAACAAAAGTCTAGAACCAGATGGCTTCATAGGTAAATTCTACCAAACACACAAAAAAGAACTTATACTGATCTTTCTGAAGCTCTTCCAAAAGATTGAAGAGGGAACACTCCCAAAGACATTCTATGAAGTTACCATCACCCTGATACCAAAATCAGACAAGTTCAGTTCAGTTCAGTTCAGTCGCTCAGTCGTGTCCAACTCTCTGCGACCCCATGAATCGCAGCATGCCAGGCCTCCCTGTCCATCACCAACTCCCTGACTCACGTCAGGGACTCACGTCCATTGAGTCAGTGATGCCATCCAGCCATCTCATCCTCTGTCGTCCCCTTCTCCTCCTGCCCCCAATCCCTCCCAGCATCAGAGTCTTTTCCAATGAGTCAACTCTTCACATGAGGTGGCCAAAGTACTGGAGTTTCAGCTTTAGCATCATTCCTTCGAAAGAAATCCCAGGGCTGATCTCCTTCAGAATGGACTGGTTGGATCTCCTTGCAGTCCAAGGGACTCTCAAGAGTCTTCTTCAACACCACAGTTCAAAAGCATCAATTCTTTGGTGCTCAGCCTTCTTCACAGTCCAACTCTCACATCCATACATGACCACAGGAAAAACCATAGCCTTGACTAGACAGACCTTTGTTGGCAAAGT
>NW_011494753.1:9728679-9732717 GCF_000754665.1 Bison bison bison | reverse complement strand
TATCTAGGTTGGTCATAACTTTCCTTCCAAGAAGTAAGCGTCTTTTAATTTCATGGCTGCAGTCACCATCTGCAGTGATTTTGGTGCCCCAAAAAATAAAGTCTGACACTGTTTCCCTATCTATTTCTCATGAAGTGATGGGACCAGATGCCATGATCTTCGTTTTGTGAATGTTGAGCTTTAAGCCAACTTTTTCGGTCTCCACTTTCACTTTCATCAAGAGGCTTTTTAGTTCTTCTTCACTTAAATCAGACAAAGGCACTTCCAAAAAAGAAAATTATAGATGAGTATTTCTGACAAATATAGATGCAAAAATTCTCAACAAAAATGTTAGCAAACCAAATCCAACAACATATAAAAAAGATCATACACCATGACTAAGCTGAATTCACAGGGTCACAAGGACAGTTCAACATATGCAAATCAGTCCATCTGATACACCACATCAACAAAACAAAAGATAAAAAACACATGATCATCTCAATAGACGCCAAAAAGCATTTGATAAAACTCAGAATCTACTCATGATAAAAATTCTTACCAAAGTATGTATAGAGGGGACATATCTCAAAATAACAACAGCTATTTACGACAAACCCACCACCAATATAATACTCAGTGGTGAAAAGGCAAATCTAATCTGAGTTAAGGAGTAAGTGGATAATCACAAAAGGTCACTATTTAATCTCAATAAAAATATTTACTCATCATCTACCTTAACACAATTCTGGATAACTACAGAAGAGACAAGTCTGAATGTTCACTGGCAGGCACAAATGGGTAAAAAGTTAGCAAAGGTATGAAGAATGCTACTGAATGACTGACCATGAATGGCTCATTGAGAGTAAATAATCTAGGGAATGTATTCTAAGTTCCTTCAGCAATGTGATGGTTCACTGAATGTTACCATAGTTGTGGGGCTGAGACCCTACAAGCAGTGACCCAGGAATGTGTGTTCTTTCCATTTAGTAGTTACACAGTAGTTATTCCATCTGGAACACGCGACCAAGGGAGATGAATTAAGAGTGGAGAGAGTAGGGGATATCACAGATGGTTTTATGTTCAGCTTGGAAGTGGAGCACATCACCCCTTCCCACATCTTATTGGACAGGTGTCACATTGTCTGAACTCACCAGTGAGAGTCTGGGAAATATAGGCTTCCTCTGTGCCTGAAAAAAGAAATTGGTAAACATCTAACAACTGACAGGACCATTTACAAATGGTTTCCTTGTTCCTTGTTTCCACCTTAACATCATTTGCTGTTTGGGGCCATAGGAGAAGGCAATGGCAACCCACTCCAGTACTCTTGCCTGAGAAATCCCATGAACAGAGGAGCCTGGTAGGCTGCAGTCCATGCGGTCGCAGAGAGTCGGATTCGACTGAGCGACATCACTTTCACTTTTCACTTTCATGCACTGGAGAAGAAAATGGCAACCCACTCCAGTATTGTTGCCTGGAGAATCCCAGGGATGGGAGCCTGGTGGGCTGCCGTCTATGGGGTCACACAGAGTCGGACGTGACTGACGTGACTTAGCAGCAGCAGACTGCAGCCATGAAATTAAAAGATGCTTACTCCTTGGAAGAAAAGTTATGACCAACCTAGATAGCATATTGAAAAGCAGAGACATGACTTTGCCAACAAAGGTCCATCTAGTCGAGGCTATGGTTTTTCCAGGGTCATGTATGGATGTGAGAGTTGGACTGTAAAGAAGGCTGAGTGCCGAACAATTGATGCTTTTGAACTGCGGTGTTGGAGAAGACTCTTGAGAGTCCCTTGGACTGCAAGGAGATCCAACCAGTCCATTCTAAAGGAGATCAGCCCTGGGTGTTCTTTGGAAGGAATGATGCTAAAGCTGAAACTCCAGTACTTTGGCCACCTCATGTGAAGAGTTGACTCATTGGAAAAGACTCTGATGTTGGGAGGGATTGGGGGCAGGAGGAGAAGGGGACGACAGAGGATGAGATGGCTGGATGGCATCACCGACTCATGGACATGAGTTTGAGTGAATTCCGGGAGATGGTGATGGACAGGGAGGCCTGGTGTGCTGCAATTCATGGGGTCGAAAAGAGTCGGACACGACTGAGTGACTAAACTGAACTAAACTGAAAGAGGTATTCCTTGTAACACCAGTTGGATTTCACATCCAGATTTCTCTCCTTGATGGCTAACATAGCCAGAACATGGTGTATGGAAGCACATACATGCATACACCCTCTCTCTCCTTCTCTCTCTTATTGCTAGCAGCAAATGAGGAAACAGCATAGTTGAGTTGGGTGTATTAATAATGGATCCCCACAATAAGCATAGTTCTGTATCAGACATGGGGCTGTGCATTATGTATTATCTCAATTGCTCTTCACAAAATTATGTGAGGCAGTCATTAATTATTATTTGCATTTTACAGAGGAGGAAATAAAACTCAAGTGAGATAATTTGGTCAAAGTCATACAATAACAAAGTGGCAAGGCTGGGACTCCTATTTATGTCCATCTGGCCTTCTAACCAATGCTCTTCACTGGTGTACTATACCCATCTTCCATTTGTAAAGACATTTCCAGAATGAATAGGAAGAAAATCCTGTGTGGAAGAAACTTCAGGCTTCTCTGATCTTACGGTCACACTGTTTCTAAGTGCGAGTCTCTGACTTTGGCAACGGTTTTGCATACATGACCCCAAGTGAAGCCACACGTGGCCCAGTTTGTGTTGCACAGTGGGACAATGGTCTCACTGCTCTGCTCAGCCTCAGAACTTGCTCCATCTTCCACCCTGGCACGTGGAATGACCCCAGTGTGGAGCACAGCTATAAAACTCAACCTAGGCCATACTTGCTTCCACTTAGTATATTGTCATATGCTATCTTCAAATGCTTATGTGCAGTTTTATCTCCCCCACTAGAGGGTGGACTTAAGACCAAAGTCATGTATTTTGCCAGCACCTAGCTCAGTACAAGGCACAGCAGAGTCATCTGGGAAATATGCTGACACAGGGTGGGCAGCCCTGACATCACTTCTGTACCTCAGTTTCCTCCTCTGTAACATTAAGGGCTTTGGCAGGAAATGATCTAGGGATTTACCCAGCTCTACGATTATACACATCACTGGGGATTGCTCCTAAGGGCACCCTGGCCAAGCGCTTCATAAATTTTTCCTGCAAAGCCAAAGTCACTGTATGGTCACAGAGCAAGTAAGGTCACATACTTGCTAGCTAACCTTTCCAGATTCATGTGACTATAACTGAGTTTCCATAAAGGAAATTGCCTTGTAAAGTGACAAGAAGCCATTATTGTGAAATGAGTAATAATGCAGCCAAGAACTGTAATGTGATTCGGGCCTAAGTCATTAATCAATTGATGCACTTTAACGAGGAGCTTCCTTATGCCTGTCACTAGCCATTTATTCAAATCAAGTAAATATTGTCCGCTGAAAAAGTACAGGGTGATTTATTATGGAATCAAGCAGATCACATTTCTTGGAGAAATTTCACAATGAAGGATTCTTTCAACAAAGTGATTTCAAGGTGTTGGGTGGGCTTTATGGGCTGTGTGATGTGTTTGCTCATCTTGGGTTCTGTGTCATGGCCTAATGTAGTGAAGTTCAAGGCAACCTCTCTTGTCTCATGGGTCAGCTCCTCTCACACACAGAAACAACACCATTCAAGAAGCAACAGCTTGGTGACAAAGACCCTGACGCCCACTTGCACTTTTTTTTGAGGCAATGACTTGCCTCCCTTTCTAGTTTATCAAATAAGTAGTCACTTGTCAGAACCAAAACCTTCAAACTTAGGTGGCTTTCATTGGAATGTGGTAGCATCTCCCAGCAGGATGTGCTACTTTAGGCTCATTCTATAGCTATTATCCGGAGAAGGCAATGGCACCCCACTCCAGTACTCTTGCCTGGAAAATCCCATGGACGGAGGAGCCTGGTGGGCTGCAGTCCATGCTGGGGGTTGGACACGACTGAGCGACTTCACTTTCACTTTTCACTTTCATGCATTGGAGAAGGAAATGGCAACCCACTCCAGTGTTCTTGCTGGGAGAA
>NW_011494753.1:9717821-9728449 GCF_000754665.1 Bison bison bison | reverse complement strand
GATTTTTTTTTTTTCTTAACAAGAGCAAGGTTGAAACAGAGATGGATGTCCCATTGTCTTCTATGTAAAGTTTTCCCAGAAGAGCAAAGACCACACCACCATCATTCCCATCAAACAGTGGAAGCATGGGAAGTGTAAAACTCTTTTCCAGGAGGGTGCAGAGAAAAACAGGGGCAAGGAAGCTGTGTTAGGCTCTGCTTGTACTGTGTAAATGCAGTCTCTCTGAGTCTAGGGGCTGATAGTCTAGCACTTTATCCCCTGGGAAAAATATTAGCCCACAGCAAATGAACGGACCTTGAAGTTTGCCTTCAGGGGAACAGGTACTATTTAAATCTCTGCAACAGCTGAATGCTAATGTACAACCACAGCAAGAGCAGTGAAGGTGTACTGTGATGCATGATATAGGCCCCTAATTAATTAAGCTGCACCTAAGCCTGTCCCCTGCCGATGCATTTCCTCTAATTTGGTTCAATGCCACATGGAAGTATATTTTCCTGTTATGAATAGAGTTCTAGAGGTTTATGGATTCTGAGGGTTGGAAGGTATCTTAGGGCCACTGGACCCAAAATCCTGTTCCATGCCCACCCATGTTTCTCTCTTTGATACGTGGCCAAGCTGCGAGTCTCAGCCTTCCTGGGTGGAGTCCCCTAGCACAAGGATGGGCAGTCCAGGTTGAGCTCCTGATTGACCTGCCCAGTGGGGCTCTGCGGGAAGAGAAGAGAGCCCAATGCAGCAGCGACAGCACAGCTAAGGTACGTGGTTAGACCTAAGAAAGGACGCTGGGAGCAAAGGAAAAGGGTGAAGATTTTAACAAGGATAAAACAGAGAGAAGCGAGATACAGAGACAAGGGGAGATAGTCTAGATAAATCATCCCCCACATCAGACGAGGACTCCTTTCCAACCCACACCCAGAGGTCCTGGGTGCAATCACAAGCCAGGTTGGAATCTTCAGGGAAAGAAACCACCCCCAAACAATGAGAGCTGAAGGGTACAGCAAAGATGATATTCCAATCCAAATTATGTACTGAATGGGGAGTCAAGAGCCCTGGTTTCCAGGTCTGATCCTGCCACATGAGCCTTTGAGGAAGGACGCTGTCAGAGTGGAGAGAGTTTATAGGATGGGGAATATTATTTGTATAAAAGCAAAAGCATTGACCCTCATGCATTACCGGTAGGAATATACAATAGTGCAACTGCTGTGGAAAACTGTTCATCAGTTTCTCAAAAAGCTAAATATAGAATAACCATATGATCCAGCGTTCCTGTCCTAAGCATATACCCAGAGGAACTGCAAGCAAGGATTAAAACAGACATTTGTACACCAATGTTCACAGCAGCATTATTCACAATAACCAAAAGGTAGAAATAACCGAAGTGTCCGTCAACAGATGAATGGATAAACAAAATGTGGTATGTCCATATAATGGAATAGCATTCAATCATAAAAAGGAATGAAGCTCTGGTACCTGTGATAAACTACATGAACCTCGAAAATGTCATACTAAATAAAAGAGTCCAGACACAAAAGAATAAATATTGTGTTATTCCACTTACATGAAATACCTAGACTAAGCAAATCCATAGAGACAGACAATAGATTAAAGGTTAACAGGGGATAGGGGAGGGAGAAATAGACAGTTATTTTTTAATAGTTTAGTGCTTTTGCTTGGAATGACTTTAAAAGTTTTGGAAATAGTGGTGACAGTTGCATAAAATTTAGAATGTAATCAGTGTTGCTGAATCATACCCTTAAATGTTGTTGAGATGGAAAATTGTTTTACATACAGAGGGGACAAAGGTATGCCTATGGATTCATGTTGATGTTTGGCAGAAACCAACATAATTCTGTAAAGCAATCATCCTTCAATTAAAAAATAATTTTAATGTGAAAAAAATAATTCATAGGCAAAAAATTGAACTTTACAAGGGCAAATTGTATGGTATATGAATTATAGCTCAATAAGGCAGTTTTTTTTAAAGTAAAAGCACTATGGCAACCCTGAGCCTATGCAACTTTGCTGAGGGACCCAAGGGTCAAACCCAAGCAAGAGGGTGGCTGTTTTCATGTCCATTGACCGTGTGATGTAGCAGCAAGGGCTGGCGAGCAGGGCGGTCAGCATTTCCTGAGCAGGTGGGAGCCCCGGGGCTGTGCCTATTGACATGCGGAGGTGCCCGGACAGAGACTTGGAATGAATGAAGCACAGAGGGTGCCCTGAGGGGTGGAAGCAGTTCACCCATCACACTGGCCAGCTGGCATTGTCTCCAAGATCGATTCTTAAGAGAACTGTGCCCCCTGTGAGCTCCTTCCGCTAGCAGCTATGGGTGGAGGCTTGAAAGGGGGTGGAGAGAGAGATGTTTCTAATTTCCATTGGTGAGGGCGATCAAGCCAGCCAATATGCCCATCATTGTGACCACAATCACCCCCGACATCATTTACACTCCCATGTAGTCCATCTTGGAGAAGGAAATGGCAACCCACTCCAGTATTCCTGCCTGGAGAATCCCACGGACAAAGGAGCCTGGCAGGCACAGGGGTACCTGGTACACAAGCCAAGTCCGGAATTAATACAATTATTTACATAACTCTAAAAATAAGAAATGTGCCTAATTATCTGAATTTCCTATTTTTGTCCATTTCTAGTGTAGGTGGGTACACCCATGGAGTGCAAGGAAATGCGGATTTTTATCAACGCAGAAAGATTATCTGGACAGTGTAAAAGAGAGACCATAAATCTGACCAGGGAGCCCATAACTTCCATCAGCATTTGCACAGAATGAATCTGTGTGTCCCAGGTTCTAGGAGAAGGACACAAAATTACTGAGATAAGTGTGATGATGTTAAAGTAGGTCTCTGTATTCTCAGTGATGGCCACATTTTCTCCCTTCCAGTGTCTGTGCTTGAGAAAGAACAAACGGACAAACTGACGATACAACTCTGAAACACCTACCTGTATACCGCTACAATGTACTGGGATTGAGGTACCTAGATTTCCAGGGATATAGAAGCTGTATACGTGGCACAGCTAACCAGCCTAAGCACCAAGGGAAAACTGATTATCTAGGATTGTTACTGCCAATGCAGTTTTTGTTTTTAATTATTGGAAAAGATAATATGTGGAATTAAACATAGAGGTATAGAAGAAATTCTCCCCCTCAGCACCCTTCCTTAGAAAAAACATTGCCTCTGGTTCCTTCCAGACACTAGATAGGACTTTCAACAATGCTAAAAGTTTCTCTGCACTTGGGATGGATCAGTAGTCATTCTTAGGGAGACACACCTCTTTTCAGATGGATATTTGGCCCACAAACACAAATATGTCTATTTGTAAACACATAAACATGCCCAGGTTAATCAAAAGTCTCCTAACGGATTGGAAGAAAAACATAACCATGGATTTATCCCTATCTACATGTAGGAAAAAAAATCTCAAAATTCATGGAATTCAAAAACTTAACCAAATTATTAATGATTGAAAGAATTTTTCTGACTGCTTTTCATTTTTTTAAAGTAAAGTTGTCCCGTGGAAGTAAATATACTTCTTTTGTGACTTGTATTTCATGTTCCGTGCATGTGTGTAGAAAGATCCACATAAAATAGCTATACCTTTTAAACCTTTTTTCTCTGGTCCATTACTCGGCAGGGGTAATTTGAGTAGGCATTGATGATGATAAACACCGCAGTTTAGAAGATGTTAAACCAAGCTTATCAGAGCTCACATAGGGAAACAAATTAGGCAAACTGAAGTAATTTGAGCTAATGAAGTTTGATTCCAAACATCCAGATCAATTAAGCTTGGAGTACCTGCTTGGGCTCCTGCTCTGTAAGGCAGGGAGGAGCTGCTGCCTAGAGGAAGAGGCTGGGAGTGCTGATCGACAAAGTCTGGAAATAAAGGTGACAGCTATTCAGTGTTTCATGGATATATTGATGTTTCCCAGGACTTACTATTTGAGTATCACATCATATGGAAATGAAGGAAAGTGGGTGATACATCCGTGTGGACTCTGCTTATACGAGTCTTAGAGGAGGCTACAAAGAACAAGACCCAGGTCTAATGGAATTGTTGTACTGTTTGTTGTTTAAGCATTAAATTGTGCCTGACTCTTTTGTGATCCCCTGGACTGTAGCCCACCAGGCTCCTTTGTCCAGGGGATTTCCCAGGCAAAAATACAGCAGTGGGTTGCCATTTTCTTCTCCAGGGGATCTTCCTGACCTAGGGATCAAACTCGCATCTCCTGCTTTGGCAGATGGATTCTTTACTGTTGAACCACCTGGTAGCCCCAAATTGCTATATATGGGCAAACAAATTGAAAGAGGGAACTCTAGTAACATGAGTAAGAGATGAGCTCAGAGAGAATTTCCCTGTTTCAGTGGAGAAAGCTCAGAAATTCTGGGTCCTTGAGGTTGGAAAGTGAAAGCATGCTCACCTCCCACCTGTAAAAGATTAAACTGAGTAGGATATTCTTTGGAATAAGATCTTTCAATGCTACATCACAGGACAAAGACCAAACCAAGGCTGTTGCTGGCTGACTGACATTAAGATTTCTGATGCAATTAAAGTGGATCCCAGTAATTTTTTTCCCATTGGGAAATATGATTCAGGGAAAGTGATCAAGAGTATGTTCCCATGGAAGCATGATATGCTCAAAGTACCTATAATCTAGTCGAGAGAAAGAGATGCCTTGAAGAAAATGGTAGCTGTGTCTATTGGAACATGGATCCAACTGGAATCAAATACAGTAAGCGCTCTACATAAAATGAGTTCTGAGAGCACATTCATAAGTCCAGTTTGTTTCTAAGTTCACCAGTGTTAGCCTAGGTACCGAACTAACACAATCGGCTATATGCCGCTGCTGTTATGCCTGGTTCTGGATATCCTAGGTTTGAACTAAAGATCCTGTACTACTGTAGTCTAGACGGTACTGTGCAGTGAAATACACAAAAGCACAACCACCGGAAAGGATGCATGCGCTTGACAATGTACTGCGTCAGACACATGAGCTAACTTAGGTGATCGGACACGTGAATGCATGTTTCAAAGTTCGCAACTAGAAGGTTCACAGGTAGGGGACTTGGTGATTAAACAAGCACCATAAAGTGCCTGGGAGAGTTATACTGTCAGAAGTGCTGCCAGCCTGTGACTATTTGAAATGTAAAACCACCCTTAGACTAATTTCCCTGTGGGCAAGAATGTGATGTATTCAGGAGGGAAGTAAATGTATACAATCAATGATGGTTCACGGTGGATGGAATTATTGTTCTCCGTTACTTGCTCCAGTCTTCTAAGAGGATGAAGACTCACTCTTTTTCTGTCATGTGAGTTATCTGTGCACCCTTGGCAGGGAAAACATATCTCCACCTTACATATTTGGATACAAATATGATTTGGTCACATGAGGGCATGGGTATGTCTGAGCCAAAGCTTTAAATGTGATCTCATGGTTTGTGTTGCAGAGAAGGCAATGGCACCCCACTCCAGTACTCTTGCCTGGAAAACCCCATGGACGGAGGGGCCTGGTAGGTTGCAGTCCATGGGGTCGCTAAGAGTCAGACACGACTGAGCGACTTCACTTTCACTTTTCACTTTCATGCATTGGAGAAGGAAATGGCAACCCACTCCAGCGTTCTTGCCTGGAGAATCCCAGGAGCCTGGTGGGCTGCCGTCTATGGGGTCGCACAGAGTCGGACACAACTGAAGTGACTTAGCAGCAGCAGCATGGTTTGTGTTGCTCTCTCTACCTCTGCCCTTCACCACAAGAACAACACGGTCCGGAAAAGGACTATTCAACCTGGAATGAGAAGTCACACTGAGTCCAGCCAAGTCAAGCAGAGACATTGACCCACAGCCTTCATGTAACATTAACAAGAAACACATGTTTATTGTAAGGCATTGAGATGTTGGAGTTGTTTGCTATTGTAGAAAGAGTTGATAATATGGGAGTCGTCAATGTACAAGTAATGTATTTAAGGCCATAGAATTCAATGACATCATTTAGGAAGTGAGTATACATTAAAAAAAAGGCTACGCCTGGGGAAGAGGAGAGGCCAGGAAAACAGACTGAAAAGCCACAGACAAAGGTATCAGAGGAAATTCACAAAAGAGCTATCCCAGAGAGCTATCCCAAGTTAAAAAAAATTTTTAAATGCCTTATGAAAACAGGCTAAGTCCATGATGTCAAATAAACCTGAGGGTACAGGAAAGAAAAAGACAGAAATGACATTAAATTTAGCAGGACGGAGAACGTTGATGACTTTGACAAAGGTGAGCTCAGTGAATTGTGGAAAAATTAATTGACAAGAATTGAATAGACTAGGAGGTGAGAACTGGGAGCCAGAAGTATAAATGACAATTTAAAAATAAATTTTCCATAAACAGAATCAGAGACATGGAGAGGTAACTGGAATGAGTTGAGAGGTTTAGAAAATTCTGTTTTATTTTGTTTTCCATATAAGAAATAATAGATAAGGTTTGTATGTTGGTGAGAAAGTCCAAGAGGAAGCCATCATTTCAAGGGAATATGATAAGTAACTTGATGCTCAGGCGAGTGATGAAATATTGCCAGATTTTATATTCTACTTTTTATATTGATATTGTTTATATTTTACATTGATATTATACAATATAATAAATAATTAAAATCCCTCAAAGCCAATTATTCTCTTCCTCCTAGTTCCCTGAGGATCCTGTCATAGACAAAGACTGACAAATAATTTAAATTGTGTTCAAGCGCCCTCTATGCCATTTCAAAGTCCTAATAATGGTTGACTAAGACCTTACAGCTCAGGCCTCTCCTTCCAGTCCTGAATCGAATTCTTGGGACCTTAATCTGTGTAGAAAACTTCAGGAAGAAAGTCAATCAAAGATACTAAGCAGAATCCTAGTCTTGGATCCACTTATACATCCCCATAGAGTGGAAGAGAGAGCAAGGGAGAAGGGGCTGGCTTATGCCAAGTTCAGCCTCTTACACACCCATCACATATAGATTCTTCACAAAAGAAAACCTCCAGAAAGTTCCCTCATGATGTTGGCTCTCTCCCTCCCAGGATGTTTGAAATACTCTCTTTCAAAACAGCCCATAATTATCAAATCACTTGATTTTTATTGCCAGGAAAGAATAATTGCACCAGAATCCAGTGACCATGTTTTTCCGGTAGCTCAAAGGGAATTTCAGAATTCAGAATTAATTAGGCAATAAGAGAGAACAGGAGGCATATTTTAGTGTATTAATTCAGGCCAAGTTCAAACTCATTCCATCCCTGTTGCCCACTGTGAATAATTATGCCATTAATCCAAGGCAGGAGGAGAGCTACTGTGACTGCAACACATTTCTAAGCAAATAAAGAAAAATGTCACTGTTCTCCTTCAACTAACGCTCTGAATAGAGCTGCGTTATAATAATTCCTTTATTTATTTATAGAGTGTAAATTCCCTAGAGCTCAATAAACTACAGGATAAACAAAATGTTAAAGAGGAAAAACAGAATTTTTCCAGCTAATTTTGAAACAAAATGTTAGATAGGGAAAATGACTAAGGAGAGAAACTGAAAATTTAAGGAGAGCTTGGAAAGGGGCAAACAGGAAAAGGCCGTGACACGGTTTCTCCTTTCCCTCGTCCCTTCTATGGCCCACTCTTCCCACGGAGACTCAGTCAGGTAGCAGTCTGGAGGAGAAAAGCTTCACGCACATTTAATCAGCTCGGAAAATGTCTTCTGACACCAATCATCCTTTGTCGTCAAGGTGATGTGGGTCAGCCTGCCCCCTTCCCACTTCCAGATGCCCTTTCAGGACATGTATGTTTACTGAGCACAGAAGAACTGGGAGATCCAATACATAGTAATAAGAACTTTTGCAACCGTAAGTTTTTGAAAAAAGGTAATATAACTTAAACATTAAATTTCTTAAACATTCTATTTAGGGAACTCAACTTTTCATTTTTACTTAATAGGAGACAATAAAGAGCTGCTAGATATTTATTTGGAAAAAAGAAAGAAAAGAATGGGGGGATCGGGGTGGTTTCCCATCCATACCCCCTTAGGATGGATCAGAAATGCCCTGGGTGGCCTGTGTGGGCCGTCCAGCTTCCCAGCACTGAAGAGGATACTGGGGACGGATAGAGAGCCAGAGTATGGGAGGGCAGTTCGCATGTCCTCCGTGACCAGCAGGGAGAGGATCAAGGCCCACCGTGGGCAGGGCCTCTGGGTGCCAGGAGTTGCAGAGGCAATGAGGACCAGTCTGCACTGTCCAGGCACTGGCCCTTCTGCACAGCCGTGACGTTGCTCAGCGTACACTCCTGCCAATCAGAGTGGACAGAAGACCCTCCAGCCACAAAGGCAGGGGAGGTGAGATGGGAGCAGGTAGCAGGACCTTCTTCTCAGTGGCCGCCCAAACCTATCATGGTGTCCAGAACCCCGTAAGAGTTCTGTCCCTTCTGTGTTGAAAGAAATGAAAAGCTCCAAGTCTGCCTCTCATTCCTTTTTTTTAATTTGACAAAGTAAAGGAAGACTGCTTCTCTACTCACAACACTTCTGACAAGTGTGTAAGTTTTTCATATGGAATAATTCCTCAGTTCTCTGTGGCATTCAGCTAGGTGTTCTGCAGTTGAATTCATTCTGACACTAACAACCCAGAGTTAGTGAGACCCTCAGGTTAAGGACTCAGGCCCTCAAGACTGTCTCCCACTACAGAATCCAATGACTGGTAGGTCCCAGGTTACCCCTATTTCTCTCTGATTTGGCTAAAAGATCAAGGGTTCCCATAATGCCCTCTTCAGGTACAATAATTTGCTATAATATTTTGCAGAACCCTGGGAAATGCGTTACTTACTACTGCCATTTTATTCTAAAGGATATTATAAAGGATATAAATAAAAAACCAGATGAAGAGGTCCTAGGGTGAAGGGTCTGGAAAGGTCCCTGAGTGTAGAAATTTCTGTTCTCATGGAGTTTGGATAGCACTAACCTCCTGGCACATGGATACGTTTGCCAATCTGGAAGCTCTCCAAACACTTTCACTTGGGGTTTTTAATGAAGATTCCATTACATAGGCATGATTGATTAAACCATGAGCCATTGGTAATTAATGTAAACCTTTTGCCCTTCCCAGAGGTCAGGAGGTGGACTGAAAGTTCTAACCCTCTAATCACACGCTTGCTTCCCCTGGCAACCACTCCATATCCTAGGGGCTTCCAATCACCAGTCATCTCATATAAGCTCCAGTATGGCAGAAAGGGGGCTTCCCAGGTAGCCCAGCTGGTAAAGAATCCATCTGCAATACAGGAGACCCTGGTTCGATCCCTGGGTCAGGAAGTTACCCTGGAAAAGGGATGGATTACCCACTCCAGTACTCTTGGACTTCCCTGATGGCTCAGATGGTAAAGAATCTGCCTGCAATGTGAGAGACCTGAGTTCGATCCCTGGACTGGGAATATCCCCTGGAGGAGGGCATGACAACCTACTCCAGTATTCTTGCCTGGAGAATCCCATGGACAGAGGAGTCTGGTGGGCTCAAAGTCACAAAGAGTCGGACGCAACTGAGTGACTAAGCTCATGGCTGAAAGAGCCTTGTTGCTGAGTAACACAAGACTGTCCTCTCACTTGGGAAGTTTCAAGGATTTTAGAAGTTCTGTGCCAGGAACAGGGGATGAATACCAAAACATATTACTTATTATCCCAGTATCACACTTGAGGAAGTCACTTTACCTCACTGAGCTTCAGTTTCATCACCGATAAAATGGATTAATGTATGTTGCAAAGATGAACTATATGAATTCTTATTTGAGTAAGCCAGAATTTTTAGAATGTCAACAGTTTCACATAATTCAAACCAATAATTAATCCATTCCTTCCTTCATCATCGTGTATAAACTATGCAGGTTTTGTTTGCTTCTGTCTACACCATACAGCCTGGGGGAATCTTAGTTCCCTGACCAGGGATCAGACCTGGGCTTCGGCAGTGGAAGTTTCAAGTCCTAATTACTGCATCACCAGGAAATTTCCTGAACTCTGTATTTAGAACTAGGAATTTCGTTCAGAAAGGAACAAGACAAAGTCTGTGGCCAAGAATCTTACACTGTAGTCAGGGTAGGGTAGACGAAAACACAGAGAGATGTAATCTACAACCAGGTGATAAGCACTAAAAAGAAAAATAAATCAAGGCAAAGGAATAGAGAGTACGGAGGTGGCTCCATTTGACCAGATGGCTGGGAGTCTGCGTTGCAGAGGTGACAATTAAATAGGGACCTGCCAGAAGTAAAAGAGGGAACAAAGCTGTACACGTGGACCATTCCAGAGAGAGGAAAGGGCAGGGGCAAAGACCCAAGGAACCGCAAGGAGGCCAGTGTAGCTGAAAGGGACTGAGGACTGGGGAGGATGGAGGAGGATAAGCTCAGAGAATAGACCATGGGAGGCTTTTGAGTTTAATTCTAAATGAGATTGGAAGTCCCTGGAGAGTTCTGAACAGAGGCGAAATGTGATCTGACTCAGAGTTTTACAGGATTGCTCTCGCGGTTTGAGATGAAGATGGTAGGGTAATATCGGGGAACAGGGGGAGAAGAAGGAGGCCAACCTCTAAGAAAGTTACTGCTGTCATCAGAAGAGGGGCAAGGGCGGCTTGGACTAAGACAGAGGTCAT
>NW_011494753.1:9709555-9717721 GCF_000754665.1 Bison bison bison | reverse complement strand
AACTAATTATATTTGGAACATATTTTGAAGGTGGACCTAACAGGAATTCTAGTGGATTAGAAGTATGATGTGAGAAAGAGAGGGATCAAGGATTCCCAGGCACTGGACCTGTGGAACTAAGAGGTTGATAATGCCAAAGGGGGAGGAAAGAATAGGGGGAAGAATGGAAGGAAAGAGTGAAGGGAAGAATAGGTTTTGGGGGGCATGGGTGAATCAAAAGTTCTGTTCTGCACACAGCATGCGTATTGGAGAAGGAAATGGCAACCCGCTCCAGTATCCTTGCCTGGAAAATTCCATGGACAGAGGAGCCTGGCAGGCTATAGTCCATGGGGTCGCAAAGAGTCAGACATGACTGAGAGACTTCAGTTGAAGGCTTCCCCAGTGGCTCAGCAGTAAAGAATCTGCCTGCAATGCAGTAGACACAGGAGATGTGGGTTCCGGATCTGGGTCAGAAGGATCCCCTGGAGGAGGAAACGGTAACACATTCCGGTGTTCTTGCCTGGAGAATCCCATGGCCTGAGGAGCATGGAGGACTAGAGTCCAAAGGATCGCAGAGAGTCGGTCGGACGCGACTGAGCACAACACCCTACCCAGGATGCTTATGCCTATTGGTCATATATGGAGAGTTTGGGCAGGCCAACTGGACCACAGAGGAAAGGCCAAGGCTACAGATAATATCTCCAGGTATTTGGGGCTGAAATGAGATTAAACACTTGCACACACGTGGGGATCTCCACAGCAAGAGCTGTGAGCATGAGGAAGGAATGAATAGATATTTCATCTGTCGCTCTATCAAATGGGCTCATTAATAGTTTAGTAGCTAAAACTCTCTTCCAATATTCTAATTGACCTTCTACTCAATAAATTGGATACGCTAAGTTTTAAGGATGTACCTTTCTCTTGAAACTCAGTAAAACTATTATTAGTAAAATTTCTATGAATAACTTTTTTCCCTAGAATTGCTCCCTCGTGTGGGGGAAAAAAAAATGCTTGGGACTCGACAGTGAAATAACACAGTCTGGACACAAGAGGGCGCCATGCCCTCTTGTTTAGACAATACGCGGAGGAACTGAAACGGTGACGATGGAGCGAGTTCCCAGGTGCCTTCTCGTCTCTCTCCCATAATTTGTAAACCAGGGCTCCTGGGACCTTGAATCCAGGAAAGCAGCCCCCAGACCGCCGTCGTGTGGCCCTTTTGGTCAGGGTGTAACAGAGCTGGACAGGATTTTTTCAAAGTGAAACCCCGGTCAGTCCTAACAAGAAAAGGCATATATGGGGGGGGGGGGGCGGGAAGAGGAAGATAAAATAAGAAAGTAAGCAAAAAGAAAATCGAGAGATGCCTATTATGGGGAAATAGGAGAATCCCAGGAATTCAGGACCCGTAGGGGTCTCAGAGACCATCTTCTTGAACCTTCTATGTCCCAGGTAAAAGGGCTGGGCGGCTTCCTGGAGTTAGAGTTCAAGGCCTTCCCAGGGTGCTTTTTCTCAAACACTGTTCTACACCAGCCCCCCATGTTATTTATATGAAGTGTATAAAGTTCATTAGGTGCCTGCCGGGTGTCATTTTATCCTCAGCCAGACTGAGAGTGAGCACACACCTATTTTGTATGTTTATTTTGCAGTGTTCCAAATGCACTGTGATGGATCAGTATGAGCGCTTCCAGGTCAGCAATGTGAGGAGACATCTCAGGCTAAGGTGCTAGACCTGAATTTAAGTTGTAATTTCAATGCCTGCTCTTGTAATTTAAACTTTAGGAGGACTCCGAGGATGACCTGAGATTTCCTGCTGCTGCTGCTGCTGCTGTGTCGCTTGTCGTGTCCAACTCTGTGCCACCCCAGAGACGGCAGCCCACCAGACTCCCCCGTCCCTGGGATTCTCCAGGCAAGAACACTGGAGTGGGTTGCCATTTCCTTCTCCAATGCATGAAAGGGAAAAGTGAAAGGGAAGTCGCTCAGTCGTGTCCAACTGTTAGCGACCCCATGGACTGCAGCCCACCAGGCTCCTCCGTCCATAGGTTTCTTTAAAAAAATTCAAGTTTTCCCAGCATGCAGAATGAGAAATAAAGAAGAGTCGAAGTTTGGGCATTGCACAGACTTGGATTTAGTCGTGGATTTTCCTGGGTTGCTAACGCATGGGGTCCTATTTCTAAACTCTCTTGCTTTCTCATCTATAAAATGAAAATTATACTGTATCAGAGGGCCGTTGTGAAGATTAAGTAACGTATTGTTGATAAAGTTCCTAGTTTATTGTATGCTCTCAGAAATTTGTAAAGTTTATGTCAGACAAAGAATTAACATCCCTAAACAGTAAGGAGAATGAACACGGGGTATCAACAGACAATTCACCAAAAGAGATAAATACGTGTAAGTAAAATAAAGCTCACAAATAACGAGAGGCTGCAAATTAAAGCTACAGTGGGAAACATTTCCCCCTCTCTTTAGTTTCAGTTAAATGCAACCTCACCCAATAGTTATTTAACACCTAGACATTAAAGCTGACCCCCTTTTCAAATATGGGACAATTTGAGCGTCAGAACAAATGACAGAAAAGGATTAGATAAAATCATAAGTTCATACTGATGTAAATAAATAAATATACAAGCAAATAAATAGGAGAGAATAACAGCTTTTTCTTATATAAGGAAGTCAACTAACAAATGCAGATAGGATGACAGAATAGGAAAATCACCATTCGGCAGCCTTCCCAGTAATAATTTTTGAGGTGAACATCTGAGGAATAACATGGTTTCAGTGTCTCCCCACAAGAAACCTATATATTGCGAAGATGAAGTGGTTAACTTTACTATTTTACTGAAGAAACTTGGCAGATATGACCTTAACTGAAGAATCAAATGTGACATTACCAGTAATGGGACTAATTGGCAGCACGTGCCTCCTGAAGTGATGCTCTGCAAAGAATTCAGCACCGTGTGTGCAATATCCTGGCAGAAAGTCCATAACCTGGATCTAATCGCACGGAGACATCAAATCCAAACAGAGCTATTCTACAGAATAACGCTGGTCTCTTAACAACTGTCAAGGTTGTGAAATAAAGACACTCAGAAAGTGCTCCGGAGGAAAGGAAACTAAAGAGAGAGGAGATGAAATGCAATGCATGATCTTGGATTTTTTTTTTTTTTTTTTGCTATAAAGGACATTATTGAAACAATTGGAGAAATATAAATAAGCTCTGTAGATTATATGATAATATTGTAGCAATGTTAATTTCAATTACGTAGCAATGTCAATTTTAATTTCTATTTCTCAAAAAAAATTCCTTGCTTTTGGGAAAACACCTTGAAGGATTTAGGTGTAAAAAGGCAATATATTCACAAATTACTTTTAAGTGAGAGAGAAAAAAAAAACAAAGGTAGTAAAATACTGACAAATGAGATCTTGGTGAAGAATATTCAGGAATTCTTGTACTATTCTTACAACGTTTTTGCAATCCTGAAATTATGTCAAAATAAAATATTTCTTTTTCGCCGGTTCTTTCCTTTTCCTTGGCCCACAAATGCAGTCAATCAACAAGTCCCTTTGACTCTATTTCCTAAATAGCTCAACAATCTAGTCCCTTTTCTTTAACTCCGTGGCTGCTATCCTAATACAAACCACCCCTCTTGCACAGATGACAACTAACAAAAAAATAGAAAATTTCTGAATGGTATAATCTTAGAAGATTTACCTCTCCAGAATTCCTTGTAATCAAAATTGTATTTGAGGTCCTAACTTAATAAGGCTGAAAAGGGGAGAGGCAGAGTAAATGTTATAAAGATTGAAAAAGTAAATGAAACAGTCAATTTTCACAAATGATACAACAGTCTATCTCTCTACAGACAACCCAAGAAAATCTACAAACTAAAAAAACTAATTGGTAAGATCAATATATAAAAATGAATTCATATACTGAAACTAATTTGAGTACGTATTTAAGAAAATAACACAATAGCAATAAAATTATATGATTCCTAGGAACAAATCTAACAAAGATATGTAAAATATATGAAGGTTAAAATAATAAAAATTTATGAAGACCAATAAAGAAGACAATTAAAAAATATAATGTTGACAGATGGCGTAGCAAATCTACAAATTACCTGCTTGAGATCTATTCACCATCTTTTATTTTTCTGCTAACAAATTCAAAAATTTAGAGAAAGAGGGATGGAAATGTGTTCTGTTAAATTTTCTTGCAGATAAGCATACTTTTTGACAAAGTTCTGGCCAATGAGAGGTAAATAGGTGTCTGGAATAGTTTTTTTGTTGTTGTTATTGTTTGTTTTCTTTGCTTTCTTGGAACAGTGATCACCTGTCTTCTTCCTTTTTCTTTATAGAAATCAGATGTGATGCCTGGAGTGGCTGCAGCCATTCTGTGACATGGAAGCAATAAACATAGTGATGAAAAATCAAGATATAGAGATAGAAGTCAAACTTGTTCTCTGTTTATGAGAAACACTGTGCAGTCACTGCAGCAGCCCTGGACTGCTCACCTCCAGCCTGCTTATCATATGGGAAACCTAAACCATTATTGTCGGCACTACTGAATTCGGTTTCTCTTACTTGACCCCAAAATATTACTAAATGTTGCAGTTTCAAACACTTAATATTTTAATGATTGCAATTCTCCCCCAATTAATCTATAAATTCAAGCAAACAGTTGTGGCTGGTAAGCATTGCTACTCTTTGTGGAGCTGTGTTGAAATGTCAAACAGGAAGCTACCCCATCCGGTTCTGGGCTTTCGAGGCTTTTTCTAGGACCAACTCAGAGCCCTAGAGGTTGTTGCCTTACTTAATGCATTTGTCCCCCTCCTGACACCCCAATCTCTCCACAAGCCCCCTTTATATTTACTTATACTCAGAGACACCCCTCTTCAGCAGTGGATCAGGCCCCAGGTTCCCCTCCCTCTCCTTCTCCACCTTCACTGATGCTCTAGTTTGAAGAGAAGGCGGGTGCTGAGTGGGCTTCATTAGAGCTGATTCAAAACCAAGGGCAAGAATCCACCCTTAGAGTGGGGGGCAGTAGGAATAGGAGTGGAGGGGGAAATCAGCTTCCCTCACTCACTTCAAAATGAACACAGAGGCTGAGTTTTCTCAGAACTAACCTCTGGATTCTGATCAGTCATGAGGGCTTCTGACAAGTGACTCACCAGGCGCCTCTCCCCCACCTACGGTTGTGTGCACGTCAGATGTGGGCCGTCATTTCCAGGAACACCTCCACTCCACGTGCCCGCTGTCAGGCCCTTGCCCTAATGCTCGGGTCCATGAGGCATCTGTGTTTGGTGGCTTGGAACACAGAACTGTCAGGTTCCAAGTACCTCACTCACATTCGCACCCTTCCCGCCTCATAATCCCTGGATGTCCCTGAAAGGAATTGCATTGCAAGTGCTCCCAAACTAGCACTCTGCCAACCCACTCAGCTCCACCTCTTCTCCCCTGCCCAGCCTGGGCACCTGCAAGGCTACACAAGGCACCTCAGCCCTCTCTGTGGTGTCATCACAGAGCCCTCACCCTCTTTAATGTCTTACGAATGACATGGACCATTGAGACTGAAAGAAGGCTGTGTTTTCTTTGAAGTTCTGAAAGCACCCAAACCCCATGGTGTCACGTGGCTCAGTGGTGTCAGCATCTCTTCCCCATCCCCGTCCTTGGTAAAGGCCTTGGATAATCCAGCGGCAATTCTGCTCCGGCCTCAGTGTCTCCCTTGAAAGTTTTAGGGAAAAGAATATCTCTGGTTTTACTCATGACTTTTCTCTTTCGCAGGCTGAGCTGGGGCAGAGACCCTGTGCTATCTCTCTGACCTCCTGTGTCTTCTTGCAATATTCCTGCTCCTTTGACCAAAGTCCAGTGCTCCACTTTCACACTTTCAATAAAGGGATTGTGTTCGTGCTTCTTCTAGTTTTTAGAGGAGGAAGACACCTTTCTGGCTGGCCCAGATGTATCACCTCATTTGGCTTCTAGCCTTAGTTACATAGAATTTTAATCTAGCTCCCTCATACACTCAGTCACTTTCACTTTCATTTCTCTGAGAAACCCTAACTTCTCTCAAACCATCTTTTTTCAGGCCCTGATATTCTGTATTCTGAGGAGCCTTTCTTTAGCCTCTGCCCTTTCAATCTTCCATTCAACAATCAGAACATTTATTAAGCAGCATCACTGACGCATGCCTCCCAGTTTGGATATAATCAAAAACATTAAGTCATGATAAGGGCAAAATTGTAGGTATAAGGGTGTTTCTAGCAGAAATGTTAATAAAACAATGAAAAATGCAAATAAGTAGTTGATTGAATGAATAATGGTATATTCACCACTGTAAAACCTTACAAGCATGTCAGTCCAGTTAATTATGAGAGGGAAAGGTCATGATACATTCTTAGTTTAAAATTGTAGGTTATAGAAAATAATTTACAATAAAATTCCATTTAAAATAGTGTAGTTAAAATAATAAATGTTGGAGAGGGTGTAGAAAAAAAAGGAACCCTCTTATACTGTTAGAACAGTAAATTGGTGCAGTATGGAGCTTCCTTAAAAAAAACTAAAAATAGAGTTACCATATAATCCCACTCCTGGGCATATACCAAGGAAAGAGGAAAATTCCAATTCAAAAAGATACGTGTACCCCAGCGTTACAGCACTATTTACAATAGCCAAAACAGGGAAGCAACCGAAGTGTCCATCAACAGATGAATGGATAAAGAAGATGTGGTGTATATACCATGGGATGTTACTCAGCCAAAAAAAGAATGAAATAATGTCATTTGCAGCAACATGATAGACCTAGAGATTATTATACTGGGTAAAGCAAGTCAGACAGAGAAAGACAAATATTACACCATATCTTTATTAATATATGTGAAATCTAAAAAAATACAAGTTAATTTTTTCACAAAATGGGAACAGTTTCACAGATACGGAAAACATACTTCTGGTTACCAAAAGGGAAATGGGGTGGGAGATACATTGTGAGGATTGAATTAAGAGATACATGCCACTACATGTAAAATAAGCAACAAGGACTGACTCTATAGCACCGGGAATTATATTCAATATCTTGTAATAAGCTATAATGGAAAATAACCTGAATATATATATATAGATATAATTGAATCACTTTGCTGTACACTAAAACTAACACAATATGGTAAATCAACTATACTTCAATATTTTTAAAAAGAAGAACTGAAAATTTTCAAATTTTAAGTAAAAATTTTTTAAATAGTTTAGCAAGACAGATGCGTGCATGCTAAGTTGCTTCAGTCGCATCCGACTCTTTGTGACCCACATTCCAGGATATTAACAGTAGTTAATGATGAGTTTATAGATTTTTATTTTACTCTTTTTACCTATTTATTTATGGGGTCCAATTTCTAAATTTCCAAAATAAGCATGTATGTCATGAATACCTGGCAGAACAATAAAAGCTGCTTTGCTTTTATAGCACTGTATAGGGATTAAACTATAGGAGAGTTTTTAACCTTTATTTTGAATTCTAAAAAGCAAATTTGAGGTAGCTTGCAAAATTGTGTATGAAAGAACAAATTTTAAAGTGAAGAATTAGAAATAAAGGGAAAATACGGGTTTTAATATAAAGTGAAACCAGGATTAAGGTTACATTCCAAGAATACATCTCCATAAATTTTAGTATTATTTCTAAAGTTATGAAATTTGGCTCCTCCTAAGGAAAGGAAAGTTATGACCAACCTAGATAACATATTGAAAAGCAGAGATATTACTTTGCCAACAAAGGTCCATCCAGTCAAGGCTATGGTTTTTCCAGTGGTCATGTATGGATGTGAGAGTGGGAGTCTGAAGAAAGCTGAGTGCCGAAGAATTGATGTTTTTGAACTGTGGTGTTGGAGAAGACTCTTGAGAGTCCCTTGGACTGCAAGGAGATCCAACCAGTCCATCCTAAAGGAGATCAGTCCTGGGTGTTCATTGGAAGGACTGATGCTGAAGCTGAAACTCCATTACTTTGGCCACCTCGTGCGAAGAGTTGACTCTTTGGAAAAGACTGATGCTGGGAGGGATTGGGGGCAGGAGGAAAAGGGGACAACAGAGGATGAGATGGCTGGATGGCATCAACAACTCAATGGACATGAATCTGAGTGAACTCTGGGAGTTGGTGATGGATAGGGAGGCCTGGCGTGCTGCAATTCATGGGGTCGCAAA
>NW_011494753.1:9676146-9709455 GCF_000754665.1 Bison bison bison | reverse complement strand
ACTGAACTGAACTGAACTGAATATTACGTAGTAACTGAGTGGAGAAGGGCAGTTAGGGAGACAGAGAGGAACCGAGGGTCACTGCAAACTTTTAACTTGGACAACTTTATGGATTGTAGTGCCTTGATCAAGAAAAAAGATTCACTGGAGCCTTGAATAAAGTTCTTTACTACTCCCTTCTTGAAAAGAAAACAAGAAAACAAGAATGGGAGAGAAACAACTCCCTCTTGGCAACTTCAGGGTGCTCTGCTAAGTGACAAACCCCACACCCCTAGGCTTGCAGCCTAACATTCAAATTCAAGTCTCTATAAAAAGTCAGGGACTTTATCAAAACAGAGCAAAGGAGTTGAATACAAAGAAGACAGAGAAATGGCAAGCAAGCACCTGAAAAAATGTTCAACGTCACTAGTTATTAGGGAAAATGCAAATCAAAACCACCATGAGACACCACTTCACACCCACCAGGATGGCTAGAATTTTTCAAAAGGAAAATGAGTGTTGGCAAGAATGTGGAAAACTCAGAGCCCTCCTACATTGCTGTGGAGGTGCAAAATGTACAGCATAAATGTAAAACGATGCAACTGAGGAAGAAAACAACGTGGCAGTCAGTTGCTCGAGTCACACATGGAGTTCTCATATGACCCAGCAGTTCCACTCCTTGGAAAAATGACTGAAAACAAAGCATCCCAACAAACACGTGTCCACATGATAGCCATAGCGGGGAGGGCAACCCCTTCATCAACTCATGGGTGGATAATATAACAAAATGTGGTGTATCCATACAGAAGAATATTACTCGGCCACAAAAAGGAATGAACTACTGATGCTACAACACGGTTGAGCTTTGAAAACGTTTTGCTGAGTTAAGGAATTCAGGCATAAAATACCACATGTTACCTGATTCCATTTACATTAACCATCTAGAATAGGCACACTCATAGAGGAAGAAAGTTGGCTAAGGTTTTCTGGGGGCTGAGGAAGGGGCAGATGGGAAGTGACTGCTTAATGCTTATGAGATTTCCTTTTGGGGTGATGAAGCCAGATGGTAATGATAGCTGCACAGCCCTGTGGATGGACTGTCACTGAATTGTACACTTTACAAAGGCTACTTTTATGTTATATAAATTTTGCCTCAGTAGGAAAAGTCAGGGACTTTCAGAGTCACGTAGGAATCATTTGTGAAAGTTAAATCTTAGGATACTGGGATTTTTAAGAAAACTCTGTCTGAAGAGGAAGTAGAAATAATTAGTTCCGTTTTGGACCTTTGAGTCTGATGTGTCCTTAAGGCATCCAGGTGAAGGTGCCAGAAATCAATTAGGATCACCAGTTTAGAGCTGGGAGAGAAGTCCACACCTCAGCTGTAGACTTGAGGGTTGTCAGGCTGGGGGTGGAGGTTGAATCTACAAGGCCACGTTCTCTTTGGCGCTCTGGGCACAAATGGAGTGGAATATAAGCCCCTGCAAAAGAAATCCCATTATTGGCCCTGGATCATTCTTACTTGAAAAGTTTTCTCATGGGTGTGGGCTTTATCTTCATTCATTGTTTTTAATGAAAGCGGAGTATGGTGTGTCAATTTTCACACTGCAGAAAGCTTTTGCTTTGTTGTGGCTGACTTTCTCCAACATGCCAGAGTAGTAAAAGATGTTACGTGTGTTAGTGCGTCACCGAAATGACTGACCACGGGCCCCTACTTCTGAGATTTCATCTTTCTGCACTCGATGAAGTGTGAAGAGGGGTCCTCCTTCGCCTTTCTCAGCATCTGATCCCAGGTGTTTGTGGTGGGCTTACTGGAGAACCCACTGATACGTCACAAGAGATGTGATGCTGTGGCTGACAAAGCCGGGTCGTACTTTTTTCCAAATTATTTCTGATGTTTGAACTGGAACAAGTTTCAGGGCCTGAATAATATTGAGAATGGCATTTTAAAAAGAAAACGTGCTAAACATGGTAAATGTTTAATCTGGGTGAGGAGCGTAGGGGTATTTTTTGTACCAAGTTTTCCATGTTGAAAATATAAGAATTTTTTATGTTCTTATATAAATAAGAAAATATTTTAAAATTTTATATTTTTATGTAAATATTTAAGAATATTTATATTTCTATAAATAAATATTTATATTTCTTAATATTTCTCATATTCTCAAATATAAGAATCTTTGACATTACAGTCATTTAGTTTCACCCAGGTTTATTAAGCCTCAGTTTTGTTCCAGGCACTAAACTAAGAAATTTCAGACATGATTAATGCCTGTGTGATGGACCAGTTTGGGGATATTTCCTTTTCCAAGTAAACACCCTAAGGCTTCAGTTCAGTTCAGTTCAGTCACTCAGTCGTGTCCGACTCTTTAGGCTACAATAAATAAGATTGTGTAGTAGGACGGTGGTTAACAGTTATCCCTTGGGTCAATAAGAGGTGAGGGTGAAATTTGGCATGGATAAGAATTTTGGCAATAGGAGGCGTTCTCCAGCTCCCAGGGACCAATGGAACTTTTTTGTATAGCTCCTAAATTAATATTGAGGGAGGGGGCTTCAATCACATGGCTACATTTCACAGAGAGAAGAGTTGATTCCCCCACCTACAGACTGAACTTTCCAGAGCAGGCTGCTCTTGTCCACTCTCTGCAGAACATTCCCAGGGTGGCCTCATCTGTTGGATGCTGGTTCCTTGACAGGCCCTCCCAACAGCTCTGCATGTGGCCTTTCTAACACTGTCTTGATTACCGGGGCTCATGGTGGCCACAGGTCTGAGCAGGCTAGTCCTTCTTCATGGCTTCTCGGGTGTGAAGATTTTTCTCTTCATGTAGGCAAATATATTAGCATTTTCCTTTATGGTCTGTGCTTTTTCTGTCTTGTTAAGAAAACTTCTGTACCCTAAAGTCATAAACATATTCTATGTTTTCTTTTAGACTTGTAAAAAAAATTGTTTCTTACATTCAGGTCACTAAGAATCTTTTATATCTTTGGTATGAATGGGGGATGTAATTTCATTTTTGTCCCCATGCATAACAGTTGTCCTGCACCACTGATCAGCATCCATCTTTTCTTTGCTAATTTTTCATGTCTCTGTCATCTATGGAGTCTTATATGATGAGACCTGTTTCTGAATTTTCTACTCTCTTCTACCAGTCTTTTTTAAATCCCTGTGTAATACTTCATTGTCTTAGTAATAACAGCCTTGTAAGAAATATTGATATTTGATAAGGTAAGTCCCTGTCTTATTTTTCTCCTATTTTTTTCTTGGTTATTCTCAGCATATTAGTTTCCTATTGAAATTTTAAAACCAACTTAAGTTGCTGGAGAAACTCTGTTGGGCTTTTTCTTTAAAAATCAGTCATGATAATTTATTGGTTTTGCTTAAACAAAACTATCTATTTTCATTAGCAATTTTTTGGGAGCATTGTATCAAAGAGAAAACCACACAGATCATACATGTGTACCATGATGTATTTTCACAAACTGAACATTCTTGTGTAACCAGCACCCAGATAAAGAACTAAGTTCCCCTTATCTGTTGGGCTTTTGATGAAAATTTTGTTGTATCTGTGAGTTACTTTTGGGAGAACTGACATCTTTAAGAATATAGAATCTTCTTATTCTATAATAAGAATATAGATGAAATATACTTTACCATTTTTTCATTTCATTTTTTTCTTTTTTAAAAATAACTTTCTCCACAAAAGTTTCACAGACCTATTTTTATTCCAAGATACTTTAGAGACTTTGCTCCTATCATAAATAAAATCCTGTATAAAAATCATACTTTATGACTGTTGTAGGTCTCTGGAACCCAATTGATTTCTCTATGTTCATCTTGTACCTAGAAATGCTGCTGAACTCTCTTATTAGTCTGAAGGTCTTATTAGATTGTCCAGTGATTTTTTTTTCACTAAAAAGAATTGTATGATATAAAGCATGCCTAGGTACTCAAAATTATGAATATACATCTATAAAAGTTTAAAACTCCGGAATTTGAAGTGTATCACCTCTCTTATTTTCTATAAATTGATGTAATTTTGATTTGAGCTGACAGGGAATCTAACCTTAGTTAGCCATTCTTGGAACTAGCTTCACGTGAGGGTCTGGTCATACTTCCAGGGTCTTCAACACAGCCAGACCCAGGGGCTTGGGAGAGCTCTCTCTGGTCACGTGTCATCAGTAAAGGGGGCGGGAGTCACTGCGGACACATCTGCCCTCTTTGTGCAGTCTTCTTCAAGGGTTGTCTGCGGTGTTCATGTTCTCTTGGTGACTGTCTGGAAGGTGTAATGGGAGGGGAACCCTAGAGCGTGAGTCATCAGGCACCAGCAGCTACGCCATGGGTAGACTGGAAACGGGACACGGTGATGGAGAGAAAGGAGAGCAGACCAGTAAAAGGGACAGAGAGGAGGGGAGGGAGAGATCCTCCGTCTTGTCATCTCACAGTCACATGTCATAAGTAGCGCCACTTCTCGGGCATGAAAGGAAGGGACAAAACGCTGAAGACAAGATGCCCTTTCAATAATTTCTCCTAGAAACCCCGCTCAGTGACTCTCCTGGGTAAGACCATCACACATAAATCCTTACATGCAAAGGAATCGGATAGGGAGAATGTATTTAGCTGGACATATTACTGCTCTGAACAACATTGGGGTTCTTTAGAACTAGACATGGGATAACGGACTGGTTCCAAATTGGGAAAGGAGTACGTCAAGGCTGTATATTGTCACCCTGCTTATTTAACCTATATGCAGAGTACATCATGCAAAATACTGGGCTGGATGAAGCACAAGCTGGAATCAAGATTGCGGGGAGAAATATCAATAACCTCAGATATGCAGATGACACCACCCTTATGGCAGAAAGCAGAGAACTAAAGAGCCTCTTGATGAAAGTGAAAGAGGAGAGTGAAAAAGCTGGCTTAAAACTCAACATTCAGAAAACTAAGATCATGGCATCCGGGCCCATCTCACTTCATGGCAAATAGATGGGGAAACAAAGAAAACAGTGAGAGACTTTATTTTCTTGGGCTCCAAAATCACTGCAGATGGTGACTGCAGCCATGAAATTAAAAGATGCTTACTCCTTGGAGAAAAACTATGACCAATCTAGACAGCATATTAAAAAGCAGAGACATTACTTTGCTGACAAATGTCCGTCTAATCAAAACTACGAGTTTTCCAGTAGTAATGTATGGATACGAGAGCTGGACTATAAAGAAAGCTGAGCATCGAAGAATTGATGCTTTTGAACTGTGGTGTTGGAGAAGACTCTTGAGAGTCCCTTGGACAGCAAGAAGATCCAACCAGTCCATCCTAAAGGAAATCAGTCCTGAATATTCATTGGAAGGACTGATGCTGAAGCTGAAACTCCAATACTTTGGCCACCTGATCCAAAGAACTAACTCATTGGAAAAAACACTGATGGCTGGGAAGGATCGAAGGCAGGAGGAGAAGGGGACGACAGAGGATGAGATGGTTGGATGGCATCACCGACTCGATGGACGTGAGTTTGAGCAAGCTCTGGGAGTTGGTGACAGACAGGGAAGCCTGGCATGCTGCAGTCCATGGGGTCACAAAGAGTCGGACATGACTGGGTGGCTGGACTGAACTGAGTGAGGAAGAAGCAGGGATGGACATTGGGCAGGAAACTCGCGGTGTCAGTCACAAATAATAGCCTCCATTTTAAAAATGCAGACATAAGCAGGAGCTAGGAACTCTTGGGGGCTACTTGGGGGAATCTTAGTAAAACTTATCTCCTAAAACAGATAGGGCTGGGCTCAGAAATGAAACTACATGCCTCAGTTTGCCACCTGTATATAATGAGACACTGCTGGAGCTTGGAGCTGCAGGAGATGTTTTGATGTGGTTACTGTGTTACCAGGGAGGAGACTCCTGCAACTAGACTTGAGGTTGAGCACAGGAAATAATCAGCCCACCCAACTCCGGCAAGTCCTCGGGCGGTGGCAGCTGAAGAGTTAGTGGGGAAAGTCACACCTGTCATTTAGCTTCTGCACCAGAGTGTCCTAAAGAGCTGTGGTCTTATGCTGTCTCCCCAGTCAGAGGTAGGGACCCTGCTCGGGAGGTTTTTTTATTGGATTAAAGTAAAGTAGTGTTTGGACTACTTACCTGGCAGAGTTGGCTGGCCCCTCCTGGGCCACAGCGGGAGCAATCTCCCTCAGAATCTCAGGATATAGGTTCAAACAGTGGCAAGCTTCTAAGATCCTCAGGCTACACCACTTCCTCACTTTCTCCTTCATTCCTTGACCTAACGTTTCTCCTTCCTGGACTAGCCTGGCTGCCAGCGGGAGTGAAGTATAAAACTTCTCTCTGAGACTTTTCTAGTTAAACCCAGAAAGCTGCTCAAGGATACTTCTGACATAAGAAAATCACTTAGGACTACTCACTCTCACCACCACCCCTAGGAGATGTAGAAGAGCCAACCTTGCCCTGGAGATCAGGACAGCTGTAAGACCAGGGGACAGTCACCATGCAGGTGGTAGAGAGAATGCTCAGGGAGCTTGGAATTCACAAGGATACACACATGTATTACATTTTCCCAAAAGGAATTTGGACTTGGATAAAGATTTTCTGTGTAGGGATTAAGTGCACACCCTCCTGTCTAAATCCACAGCCTTGGAAGAGCTGCTTCACCTGGCTGTGCCTCAGTTTTCTCAACTGTAAAATAGTGGTAATGATAGTACAAATACATGGGTTTGTTTGTTGTAGGAGTAAAGGAATTCATTTCAAGCACTTAAAATAGTACCTGATGCAGAATAGGTGTTCAATAAGTATTATCTGGTCATCATTATTCCATTCTTATTGCAAGATCTCACAGCTCACACCTCCCTGGACTGCTGATCCCCCCAAGTCTTCTCTATGAAGGGAAAGCTGGATTGCACCCTATACGCAGGAGGAAGATTTTCTATTGCCATGTGACAAGCTGCCATAAACTTAGCAGCTTAAAATACTACCCACTGATGATTTCATCGTTCAGTAGGCCAGAAGTCTGGGTGGGCTCAACTGAGTCCTCTGCTCAGGGTTTCTGAAGGCCAAATCACATTGTAAGACAGACTGGGCTCTCATCTGGAGGTTTTGTGGAAGCATTAGCTGCCAAGTTCCCTAAGGATGTTGGCAGGACTTAGTTCCTGGTTGTTGTGGGCCTGAGGTGCCATTTCCTTGCTGTCTATCAGCAGGGGAAACTCTCCGTTTCTAGAGGTTGCCCTCATTCCTTGCCAAGTGGTCCCCTCCATCTTTAAGCCAGCAATGACCCATCAAACCCTTAGCATACTTGGGAATTCTATGACTTTGTCCTCTGCAGACAGATGGAAAAAGCTCTCTGCTTTTGAAGAGCTCATGTGATTCAGTTAGGCCCACCTGGGTCATCTCCTTTTTGCCATAAAACATAACATAATCACAATCACATTCTAAGGGAGATTAAACAAGGATGAGGGTCATTGGGGTCATTTTAGGATTCTGCCCACCTGAAATGGGATGAACTCCAAAAGTGATCATGACAAAACTGTTAAATGAAATGAGGACAAAAAATGGGGCAGGCACAGGTTCAGTTCAGTTCAGTTCAGTCGCTCAGTCGTGTCCGACTCTTTGCGACCCCATGAATCGCAGCACGCCAGGCCTCCCTGTCCATCACCAACTCCCAGAGTTCACTCAAACTCATGTCCATTGAGTCAGTGATGCCATCCAGCCATCTCATCCTCTGTCGTCCCCTTCTCCTCCTGCCCCCAATCCCTCCCAGCATCAGAGTCTTTTCCAATGAGTCAACTCTTCGCATGAGGTGGCCAAAGTACTGGAGTTTCAGCTTCAGCATCATTCCTTCCAAAGAAATCCCAGGGCTGATCTCCTTCAGAATGGACTGGTTGGATCTCCTTGCAGTCCAAGGGACTCTCAAGAGTCTTCTCCAACACCACAGTTCAAAAGCATCAATTCTTCAGCGCTCAGCCTTCTTCACAGTCCAACTCTCACATCCATACATGACCACAGGAAAAACCATAGTTGAGTTTGGTCATCTTCCTCCTGAGACATTAGACCTTCTCTGTCTCAGGTTCAAGATCGCCTCCAGAGGTCAGACACTCAGGAAACATGGACACCAACCTATTTAGAAGGCACGTAGGCTGTGATAGAAACAAGAGTAGGTTCCTTAGCAGGTGGAACTGTGAGCAGGCCCTGGGGACATAAGACAATGCTCATTTGGTTCTGACCTGAAGGTTCTTGATAGAGTAGCCCCAGGCCTCAGACATCATGAGACACCAGCAGAAGGTTGGGACATTCAGACGCATTCAATGGATTAATAAAAGGAGGATTTGCTTCTCCATGGGCTTCTCTGAGAACTTTGAAGCCTGACTCAGGCAGAGGAATATTCAGTGGCTCCTCTCCCATTGAGAGGCCTACAATCCTGGCTACCTCACACTGCAGCTCAGAAACGCAGCTCAGAAACAGATCTGGGGGCTTCTACTGCAATAACTAGGGAGCAGAACCTGCCCATGACACGGCAGTGACGGCCACAGAGCAAAGAGGAGGCCCCATTCAATAGTCAGTGTAGGCTGTGGTTACACCACCAGTCACATCTCCTACTCACACTGGCTACACAGGGGTTCCCACATGAAAATAGCCCTCCAAGACCTCAGTAGATCATTGTTTCTCTGAAACTCATTGAGGAAGAGAAATAGAAGTAAGATAAAGAAGCAGAGAAACCACTCCCAATTAAAAGATCAAGGCGATTCCCCTTAAGGAACAAACAATGAAACAGACCTCTTCAGCTACTATTAAAAAGCCCATAAATAACAAGTGCTGGAGAGGGTGTGGAGAAAAGGCAACCCTCCTGGACTGTTGGTGGGTAGGAATGTAAATTGATGCAGCCACTATGGAAAACAGTATGAAGGTTTTTTAAAAAACTAAAAATCGAATTACCGTGTGATCCTATAATCCCATTCCTGGGCATATATCCAGACAAAACTATAATTCCAAAAAAAATATAATACAAGTACTCTTATGTTCAGAGCAACACTATTCACAATAGCCTAGACGTGGAAACTAGCTAAATGTCCATCAGCAGATGAATGGATAAAGAAGATGTGGCGCATATATACAGTGGACTACTACTCAGCCATTAAAAAGAATGAAATGATGCCATTTGCAGCAACACCAATGGACCTAGATAGACATTATCATACTAAGTGAAGCCAGAAAGACAAATACCATATGGTACCATTTATATGTGGACTCTAAAATACGGCACACATGAACATATCCATGAAACAGAAACAGACTCTCAGACATAGAGAACAGACTTGCAACTTTATCCTCCCGTTGGAGGCGCCTAAGACACACCAACTATAGTGCAGAACTCACACAGATCAGGGTTTAGAGATCTGAGCAGGTTAGATTTCAGCAAAGTGCCTTGTTCCAACTCAGCCAGCACATTGTGTATCTGACAGAGGAAGTAAACAAGCTTGAGGGGGAAGGAGAACATCTGACAAAGTCAACCAGAGGAGCTGGGCTTTGCAGGGAGGCTGCCCACGACAGGAGCTGCTCTGCACACCAGGAGTTTGCCCTGGCAGGGAAAGGAGAGTGAGAACTCAATGGGCAACAACCTCTCCCAGATTGTGTAGGTTCTAGGATCTCATTGGTCACTTTATTTTTCTTCCCCTGTTGTTTTTCTTGTCAGAAGCAAATAATAGGAGAAAATCAAGAGCTTTGGTTTCCAGCCAATACAGTGGCTCAGGTTTGGAATCCAAAGTGGCGAGTAGGAAAGTGAAGTCGCTCAGTCGTGTCTGACTCTTTGCGACCCCATGGACTGTAGCCCACCAGGCTCCTCTGTCCATGGGATTTTCCAGGCAAGAGTACTAGAGTGGATTGCCATTTCCTTCTCCAGGGGGGATCTTCCCAACCCAGGGATTGAACCCGGGTCTCCCACATTGTAGACAGACGCTTTACCATCTGAGCTACCAGGGAAGTAAGTTAAACTACGAGCAGTCGGTTGTTCACACTGTGTAGGGGGCAGAAGTAAGCTGGTTGATTTTCACTATGTCTGTTTTTTAAATTTTTTTTTAAAATAACATATCCTATATTTATCCCCAAGAAAAGCTCTCTGCATCCTTTTTATTATTCAGTTACATTTATTGAATAATTGTATTCTTTTCCAAAAAGAAATATGCTTCCTTGGTATCAAATTTAGGCACCAAAAGCGTAAAAAAGTTAAAATACTCCTCTCACCTCTGACTCCTAGTCATCCTGTTTCTCTCCCAGAAGAAACAAATCAGTGATATATTTTTTTGAGATTTTAGTTGTGTTGATACAAGTAAATATAGTTTATTCATTTTAATGATGCATAACATTTCAATATGAGCAAATAGAAAAATTTATTTATCCATTCTTAGGAAATTCAAGTTGTTTCCAATTTTTGCTGATAAAAAAGTTGCAATGAGCATTCTTTACCTAAGAATTAGGTAAAGATTACATGAGCCAGAATTTCTCTGGAGTATATCCTCAATGTAGAATGGCTGAGTTATAGTGTATATGTACCTTCACTTATCTTTGACTTTACTCAATGGCTCCACAAAGCTATTGTTTCGAGTGTTACTCCCAACAATACTTGGTATTGTAAAGCTTAATCATTTTGTCAGTCTACTAAGCATGAAATGGTAAATCATAGTGATTTTCCTACTGCTTCCCTAACTACGGGTAAGGTTCATTATCTTTTCAACTATTTATTAGTCATTTGAGTTTGCTGTTCTGTGAACTGTCATATCCCTTGCACATTTACATTTGAGTCATTTTTCAGCCGTTTTAAAGACATCTTTATATTTTCTGGTTGTGGTTTAGTCACTAAGTCATGTGTGAATCTTGCAACCCCATGGACTGTAGCCCTCTAGACCCTTCTGTCCATAGGATTCTCCAGGCAAGAATTCTGGAGTGTGTTGCCATTTCCTTTTCCAGGGGATCTTCCTGACCCAGGGATTGAACCCAGGTCTCCTGCACTGCAGCCAGATTCTTGACTGACTGAACTACCAGAGAAACCCTTTATATATTCTAGATATCAATTTTAAAATAAATATTGTAAACATCATTCCCCGATACAAAGGGAGCTTATTTGCATTATTATGATGCCTTTGGTTAAACAGAAGATTTAAATTTTCAAAGACTCCAATTTATTCATTTCTGCCTCATCTATGAATTCCACATAGTTTCTTGAAAATAGAAGAAATTAACTTTTAGTAAATTTTCTCATTATATCTCATGACGCTCAGGCCCTCCATAACCTCAGGGTGTGTGACCACCTCAAGATAATTACTTGAACATATCAGAGAACACTTCCCATCCTCAACTATATGTTTACATGTCTGGCAAATCTTACATCTTCAAGAAGGTCTTTTCCAGCACCTGTAAAAGCTCAGGACAGCCTGTTATATTCTCCAGTAACTTTTTTTCCTCAGGAGAATTTGCCATCATTCATCATCATGTACATGTGTGTGGATTTGGCTAATGTATGTCTCAAGATGAGAAATTATATGTTATTGCTCACCACCTGATTCCCAGGGCTTTGTAGAGAGCCATACACAGAGACAGTACTTAATAGTACTTAATACATATTTCTGAATGAAGGAATTGCTCAGACTTGAACTTTCCATCTTCACCTGTATCATTTTAAAACCCTTCCCTTAAGGACGTTTGATACAGTGTCCCTAGGCTTTGGCTTCCCATGTCAGTTGAAGCAGTGGAAAGCCTCAGAGATTTCAGGAAATAGCATCTCTATCTTTGATCTAAGGCCCACAATGACTCTTTATGAGGTTCCCACTGTGGCTACAATGGCTATAAAGAGTCAACGGTGTTTTTAACACCATGAACCAAGAAGGCTGATTTGTGGTGACAGAAGCTGATTGCAAGTTTGTGGTTATTGACTAATGAAGATGAGTTCTCAGCCTTAACTCATCCCCCAAGCATTCTGTATTTTTCTTATGACACATTTTCAAGGGATTATCTTCATGTTTTAGTTAGATTTAGGGCAGAGAAAGGAATGTCAAGGCTGTATGATAACTGATTAGGTCAAGTTGGAATGTCTATCTTCCATTTGGATCCTATAATACAGGGTTATCACACATGGACCCCATTCATAATGCTCCCATTGTCTGCCCATCATAGGTTTCTCTGAGTGTATTTTATGTACTCTCCTTCCCTCAGTCTAGCTAGAGTTTGGATTAGAAGCAAGATGTCAGAAGGTAACACTGATGTCGAACATTAAATGCATGGTATACTTTATATAATGAAAGAAAACCAAGGATGGAAATTACACAGGAAAGAGGGAGTCCAGTGAAATTCCTCAATATGAGAATTTTCATGTAAAAGGGCAACACTGAGTTAGCACAATTGGTCTTTACTTTTAGAATGTCATCCTCCTAGAAAGGAAACTTAATAGTCGAAGGTAATGGGGTTTGCACTTCACACCGTTTAAAAATAATCCAAAAAAGGCAGAGGATGAGATCACATGCCAGAAATGAAACAATCAACAGAAACATGGAAAAAATAAGAGATAAAGTTTTTGTTGCATGGACTGAGAAAAATGAAAAAAAAAAAAATTACTTGGAAACAACAAATCACTTCTAAAAGATTCCTCCAAGCCTGATTCCCTGGAGATCTCAAGAAGCTCCTGGAAAGACAGTCTCTTTTTCTTTCACTAATTCTTCAACTGTCTTCTGAATACTTGCTAATTTATGAACTATCAGCTTATTTCTCACTACCTACCTCCTTATTACTCCAAGGTCATCCCAAGCCTTAAAGTTCACATCTTTTCTATTTTGCCTCATTTTTATCATCCCCATTGTCCCCTGACAACATTAAGTAAAGCTTTACATGTGGATTGTCCATCTTGGCTGTTGTTGAGCACACCAAAATGGACATTCAGTTATTCTTTGCCTCTTTTTGTCACTGATTGAATAATCACATAATTATAAAACAAGAAGAACAACGAATGGGGAAGTGTAGAGGAAAATACCTCATTTGAGGCCAGCCGTTTTTTCTGGTGACTCATAGCACTGAGTCCCAACTCTGTAGTTAATATAATAGTGTTTGCAAGTGTAGAAGTCCCATTTTCCCCATGCCATGCTTTGCCCTTAGAATACAGGATATTCTTCTGTCCCTCAGCCAGGCTGAGAATCTCCGAATGCACTTTATGAGGCTGCAGCGCTGACTTTACCACCAGAAAGAACTTAGGTGAAATTCCTGGTTGGGCACCCAGAAACAGACTGTAAGAAGGAAGAAGAAAAAGGCCTTCTATCATAAACTTTGTTTAAACAGAGAGGAGAAATATCCAAGGACTACCAGGAGGGGATAACATGAGGAGAAAAGATTTTAATAAAAGTTTATCCCTGGGGATTATCTTCTTTGTAATTTATAAAAAGACTCCCTCTGAGTTTTAACTTTCAACTGGAGATACAAGAGAGAAGAAAATGCCACAAATTGTACCTTATTGACTCTGGCATTTCCCAGATGGAGTTAGTGGTAAAGAACATGCTTGCCAATGCAGGAGATGTAAGAGATAGGGGTTCGATCCCTGGGTTGGGAAGATCCCCTAGAGGAGGGCATGGCAATCTACTCCAGTATTCTTGCCTGGAGAATCCCATGGACAGAGGAGCCTGGTAGGCTATAGTCCATGAGATCACAAAGAGTCAGACGTGCATGCAGCTTGACTCCTGTAGAAAACAGAGCCCAAAGCAAAGATTACAGAGATAAAACCTCCCAGTTTATTTGGGAGGTGCAAGCCCAGGGCAGTGACAGTAAAGAAAAAGAATGGAGTCAAGGAAAGATGCATTGCAGTGGTACCTGTGATATGTGATGCTACCACAGCCAGCCACTACTTCACAGGTTGCTAAGAGACAAGGCAAGATGCTCAATAAGCTTGCTCACTCAGACTCTGGGACTTCTCCAGAACAATTAATCCCAAGGAGTGTCACAAGAAGGATATAGCATTCAATGTCTGAAACAAAAATCTGAATTATGGCTTACTAAGCAAGGGAGAACTGTACTTAAAAAGAACAGTGTCTCTGAACTGAGTAAAAGCTAACTTTATAGGTATGCCGTATGCTGTGCTGCTCAGTCATGTCTGACTCTTTGTGAGCCTACCAGGCTCCTCTGTCCCTGGAATTTTCCAGGCAAGAATACTGGAGTGAGTTGAGATTTCCTCCTCCAGAGGATCTTTCTAAGAGATCAAACCTGCATCTCTTGTGTCTCCTACATTGCAGGCGGATTCTTTACCTCCAGACTATTGGGAAAGCCCTAGTCTTACATAGATTTTGAGAAATGTAAAATCAGACTTTCAGAAGTGGAGATGTTGGGGGTTGGCAGACTCTCAGCTATGAAAGCATGGACATTGGAATGAAGTTGTAGCTGGTTGGCTAATGTCATCTGGTCCCTCAGTTGCCACTCAGAAAGCCAAGTTCAAAGTCCTATGGGGTACTGTTTTATCCAAGTCCAAAATGGAGGGCCAACTTGTATACATAGGGCATCAGCTGAGAGAGGAAGGAAAGAGAGAAAAGAAAACCCAACTTGCTTAGTCATGGGAAATGGGCTTTATCAGTAAGCTAGGGGGTGAATTAGAGAGCCTGGACCTGGACAATAAGGATGAAGTTACAAACTTTTCCTGGGGAGAGTGCCAAGAAGGGGTTATCCAAAGGGAATAATATCTCAGATAACTGGGAATATCAGTCCGTCCTTCTCATTTTTTTTCCTTCAAAAATAAACAGATCCCTTGAACCCAAACTACTACCCTCCTGATGCCCCGCCCCCACCCCCCCAAATTTCTGATTCTGGTTGTCCAAAACATGGAGAAGAAGCAAAGATTTTTGTTGCCCAGCTCAATGAGGGACCATCATAACAACCTCTCTCATCAGGAACTTACACTCTAGTCTCAGCAACCCAAGGTCATTTGCAGGTGTGCCCTAAAAGGACAGGAACGGAGCTTGGCTTCTGTGCCCTGAGGCTCTCCCCTGAACAAGAGAAACCCAGGGCCAAAGATACAGGAGCACACATTCACAGTCGGAGTACCAGTCCAGTGACCTGGGATTAAATGTAGAAAATGAGCCTACAGGACTGCAACCCTCCTCTTCTCTTTTTCAGCCTTGTTTCTCCCTTGGATCTACTGTTTACAACCCCCTCCCCCCATCCGCCCGCCCCCACTTTTTTCAATCTATAGACTTTCCTGAAAGGACCTCACTTAAGATATTTTCCAAACTCAAGCTTCCCAAGGAAAAGAGCCAGGAGAATATCAGCATTACACGCTTTGTGTGCAAAGCAGCCTGGAGAGAAGGGCTTTCTTGCATTCTCGTGGGAAAGATAGAAACCCCAATTTCCTTATTTGATAAACGGTTGACTAAACAGTTTCTATAGGTTTTAAAGATAGTGTTGATTAGTTTAAAGAAACTTCTTTACATTTTGGTTTGTTAACAGGTTATCTTTGTTATCAACAGTGGACATTGAATTTTATCAAATGCTTTTCTGTTTGTTAAGATAATAATGTGATTAATAATATGATAATATATTATAATAATATGATAATATGATAATAATAATAAGATAATAATATGAGAAGGAAATGGCACCCCACTCCAGTACTCTCGCCTGGAGAATCCCCGGGACGGAGGAGCCTGGTGGGCTGCAGTCCATGGGATCGCTAAGAGTCGGGCACGACTGAGCAACTTCACTTGAACTTTTCACTTTCCTGCACTGGAGAAGGAAATGGCAACCCACTCCAGTGTTCTTGCCTGGAGAATCCCAGGGACAGAGAAGCCTAGTGGGCTGCGGTCTATGGGGTCGCACAGAGTCGGACATGACTGAAGTGACTTAGCAGCAGCAGCAGCAGCAGCAGCAGCAAGGTTAAATGAGATCTGTATCAGTGTAAACCTAACCGTGCTCATAATGTATTAACCTTTCAGATATTGTTAGACTACTTTCAAGAGTTGATACTTTGTGTAGGATTTTTGTGTCTGTGAATCACAAATGAGATTAACCTGTCAATTTCTTCTTTCTCTGTTATTTGTATCGAGACAATGGCAGTCTTCTCAAGTGAGATAGGTAGCTTTTCTTCTTTTTCTCTTTTCTGGAAAAATGTATAGGTTAAAAGTTTTCCTTCCTTGAATTCCAAAAGAAATATACAGTAAGGACTTCAAACTCACTTGGAAAATTTTTGATTGCTGATATAATTTTCTTTGATAGATCCAATATTACCTGGAAAGTCTGCAATTTCCTATTTAGTAGGTGTTAGGTAGTGATATTTATACTTTGTCTAAAAGTTCAAATTTATTAGCAGAAAGTTTTTCATTATGGTCTTGGCTTATCTTTCAATGGTCTGCAGCACTGGTGAAAAAAAAGTATATATATATACACACACCCTTTTAAGTTTCTGATAGTAAATATTTGCACCTCTTTTCTTTTTTCCTGCGATGGTTTTCTGTGGTTACTGTAAATACACTGTATCCATTTCTTTGCTTTTACTTTCAATTTTTTAAACCTGTCTATTGCACAGAACATATGTTTATCCTATATTTTCATAGCTAATCTGATATTCTTTGATTTTTAACTGGGTCAGTATTTTTATAGTTAAAATAATTATTGATATATTTGCTTTTAAATCTACTCTTACTTTACGAGTTGTATTTCTACCAACTATTTTACAGTTTTGTTTTCCCTCTTCTTTATCTTTTCTTGGATAGATTACCCTTTACCTTTCCTTTTTTCCCTTCTGCTAATTTGTAAGTTACGGACTTTTATATTATTTCAGTGGTTACATGAAAGTACAGCATGTTTCCTTATCAATGATTAAGTTTAGTTAATAGATTTACCCTCCTCCCTGAAAATACAAGTAACACAGGACTTTTAATCTCATTTATCTTCTCCCAACATTTTTGCATTTTAATTCTACCCTGTTTCTTAAGTGCCATTAGAAGGTGTGGTTATCGGTGGGGTGGGAGGGGGAGGTGATTTGGGAGAATGGCATTAAAACATGTATAATATCATATATAAAAAAAAAGAAAGTGTGGTTACATTATCTAAATAATGTTCACGCTCCTTTAATAGTTTCTAGTTACAAGACTAGTTCTGTTTTTCCTATGTTGTACTGTAATAATTTCTTCTGATATTTCTTCTGGTCAAAGCAAGACTAGTTCTATTTTTCCTACATTGTACTCCAATAATTTCCTCTGATATTTCCTCTGGTTAACAATTCTGCTGTCTTCAGTCTGTAAGCAAATCGTCCGTTTAGTTTTGTATGTTGCTATTTCATTTTTTGGAAGTGCTGCTTAGTCCTTTATCAGACCTGTAATGACACTCCATATTTCCCTGTTCCCTTAGTTATTTTGAAGTTTGTCCTAAAATATCTTCCAGATGATTCCAAACCCTCAAGAACCTTCTCGGAGTCATTTCTCCTGGCTCTCACTCACAGTGTCATGCTTTCTGTGTTCTTTGGCATCTTGACTATGTACAGCTTAGTACATTTTAAAGAATGTGTGTGTTTGGTGGGGGTGGTGGGAGGCAGTGTAGGAGATGGCAGGACTCCCAAGGCTTAGACTGAAAGTATCTTTTTCACAGAGGAATACTGATACATCTGCCTGGCACCTGGAGGCATTTCCCCTGTGAACCCCCTGAAAATCAAGACTGCTGCTTGAAACCCAGTGAGACCCTGGGCTATAAATCATGGAAAGTGGGCCCTCAGAGTCTGGTTATTTTTCCCTTTCTCTCTCTCTCTCTCTCTCTTTCTTTCTTGTTTTTTTTTTTTTTCCTGCTTTGCTCAGTACCAAGGCTTTCATGCTACTGTTTATCCTCAGGGACAGCCCGTAGGGCCCCAGATGAACAAGGACTCTTCACTCTCCACATTGGTTGGACCCCGGGGCCTTGACTTTTATCCCTCTTGCCCCAAGACAGCACCAAAATCAAAGGCCAAATTACTTAGAAGACAAATACCTTTAGATCCCAGACTTCACTTTTTTAAAAACTGAATTGGAAAACCATAGCTCTAAAATTTCCAAAACTGAATGGAGTTCCTACTTTGATTGATATTTCAAGGCTTCCTAAAGCCTGAAATTGCCCTCCTGCCTGTTAAGATTTTAAGATTCACTGAGGAAAGCCACAGGTAGAGACAGACAACACAGCTTCTGACCTCATGCTCTTCTTCCTTGACTTCTTTGTCTCAGGCTTCCCCTCTGGGACCATCATCCTCCTTCCCTCCTGTACCATCTACGCCTCCTCCATACCCTCAATTCCCCCCACTAATTCTCTTACTGAACCTCCCTTTCCCCTGAAATCATCCCCATTCCCTTTTCCTCTGAACTTATCAAAACCTGCCCCTTTAAAATTAAGTCTTCTGAGGAGCCAGAGGCTAAATCCTGAATTTCTTAAATTCCCTGGACTAACGCTGAACTGTGAGACCAAAAGATTTTCCCAAATCAACCGAAGATCTATACAGATTTGCTGAGAAATTTAATATAGACCTTCAAACTTATCAACCTGGTTTCTCTAATGTCTATCAGCTACTTCATATGCTTGTCAGAGAAGGCCAGGCCCAGCATTGGATGAAAGCTGGTACTTGGAAAAATCCTGGAAGGTCTCTGGAACTGTATTAGTAACTATATATAATAGCCCAACAATTTATTATATGATCAGGCTAAGGAAATTGTTAGGTAATTTTGTCAGGCAATTCTTGGGACTTTCCCAAAGCCTGTTGACTGGAACACAATTAGGGCTTCCACACAAAAATCTGATGAGTCTCTCAATAACTAATTACTATTGGCTTCAGATTATTTTCTTTTTTTAATTCTGATTTTCCTTCAAATATTGATTCCACCTAGGTAACCTTTAAGTCTATATTGATTCATGGGCTCACTGAGGGCCTTTCCTTTCAAGTAAAAAGGACCGGATTGAACAGAAAACTATGTCCACTCCAGATTCAGTTAATCTGGCAAAGCATCTCTCTTGCACCCTAGATGAATCACCTAAAAGGAAGAAAACTGAAATTCTAAATCTTCAACCCCAGCAAATGAAGGCCCCGAAATGAAACCAAAAACCCTCCTAGTTTCTGCTATCACTGTAAAAAGCCAGGATATTGGAAAAGAGATTGTTACAAATTCACTCTGTAAGTGCTTCAGACACCTGCAGCCCTCTATGCAGCATTTCAAATGTTCTCCCAGTTCTCAATGACAAGGCTCTGAAGGACTACAGGAGCTCTTCCCAACCTCCCTCTTCCTCACTTTAGAGAAATATTTCCCTAGTTTGGGGATGAGTCTCTTCTAGTCCTAACAGATACCAGAGCCACCCTCTTGATGCTTGACCCCACTACTAAACAACAGCCCTTGCGTCAGAGAACAAAACAATTCACGCAGTAGGAATCTCTAATGAGCCTCAAAATGTTCCTGTCTCTGAACCTGTTCTATTTTATTTAGGCCCTTTGAGAGATACACACCCCTTTGTCCTTAATTTATCCACCCCCATCCGTTTATCAGACTAAGATTTCTTTGAGAAGTATCATGCCAGAATTTCTTTCTCCAGAAAGGGGGAAATAATTCTAGAATGTCACGGTAGAATGTGGCAATTCACCACTAGTTGAATTAAATGGTCCTTGACATCTTTATTTGCTCCATCTCTGATGATACTAGACCTGATTCTGGAAATCCCTTATCATTTGTCCCTGGTGAATCAGCTACTACCCTTATTAAGTGGCCAAATTTCCAACTAATGTTGGCAAAATTCACAGCACAGCCCCCATCATGATTCAGATAGACTCCTCAAAACCTCCTCCCAGAATTAAACAATACCCCATGAGTAAGGAAGCCCTTCAGGGCATGGAGCTCATAATAAAAGATTACTAGGTTCAAGGCCTCATCATCCTTGTCCTAGTTCCTTTAACTCTTGCATTTTACAGGTGAAAATAAAAAGGGCTGAGTGTGGAGGTCCAGGACCTCCGAACAATAAATAATGTTGTTCTCCCTTGACACCTGGTTACTCTCAACCCTCATAGGTTCCTAACATCCATTCCCACTAGAAGAAGCAAACCCTTTGCTGTAAGTGATTTATGCAGTGCCTTCTTTAGAATTCCAGTTGATGAAGCTTACCCAATAATTTTACCTTCATTTGGGAAGAAAAATCAGTTCCTCTGGACAGTAATGCTTCAGGGTTTTACTGAGGGTCCTTCTAATTTCTCACAAACCTCGAAGACAGATCTGGAAAAGATAAAGCTCTCTAAATGTTCTACTTTGTTGCAGAAGGTGGACAATTTGCTGCTTTAACCTCTTATTCAAGCCTCCTCACAAGAACACAGCAGCCACTTGCTAAAGCTTTTAGTCTTCCAGGGACAGAAGGTCATCAAGCAAAAATTATAGTTTGCCTACAACCTTGCTTCTTAGTTCCCTGTAAAAGGGCCTGGCAACAAGATACATATATTTTTAACTTTAAAAAGCAATGCCAAGCGGCTTTTTACACACTCAGCAGCAATAGATAAAGAATTCCTGCCACTCTACATCTTTGTCAATGCTTGATACTGACATATTTGGAAAGATTTGATTACCTGTAAGATGTGAAATGTATCTAACTGTGGCTTAGTTTTCACTTCTCTTATTATTAATGCAATCTACTATCTTTTCATCTTCCTGCTCTGGGTTTCCTATTTTCTTGCTGTTTGTTTCTCTTTTTCAGCCGCGCTTCACAGCTTTGAACCTGGTCCATGGCAGTGAAAGAGCCCAGCCTAACCACTGAACTGCCAGGGAATTCCTTTTGTTGTTGTTGTTTTAAATTCTGACCATGCCACGCAGCTTGAAGGATCTCAGTTCCCCCACCAGGGACAGAACCCAGGCTACAGCAGTACCAGTGTTGAATTCTAACCACTAGATTACCAGGGAACTCCTTCCTTTTTTTTTTTTTTTTTTTGTCTTTTCCTAATCTTAATATAGTTACATTTACCGATCTTTTATCATCACTGCATTTTGAGTCTCACTGAAGATAGCTACCAATTTATCAAAACTGTGTTTTTTCTTCCTCCTGGGCATACAGCTAGACTATATTTCACAGCTTGTGTTGTTAAATGGGGCTGGGTGGCTGAGTTCTACAATGAAATGTGAATAAACATGATGAGTGCCATTTCCTGGCTTGGCCCCCAAAGCCCTCTCACATTTCCAAGCTCTTTTCTCTCTTCCAGTTGACTAGGATAGAAAACCCCAGGGGATCCTGGAAGCCACATTGTAAAGACGGCAGGGCTGCCAACGACTGACTGCTTGGAGGAAAGCCGCCCTGCCAGTCATGTATACCGTCCTGAAACTGTTAGAGGAGTGAAAAATAAACTTCTATAGTGTTTGAGAAACCATATACCTTAGTTGGTCCATTTATTAGAGCTGTTATCATTAGGCTGTCAATACATGTTTAAGATAGTCTTCATTAATCTGAGGTCAGAACAACACCTCCTAAATTTCGTTTCTAGAAGACTTGAAGAATTTCAATAAGGAACCAGATCAATTAATGGTCAAATAAGTAATTTTGATCTTTGGCTCTTTTCCATCTGTTTTGGGCTGCATTGTGTAGCCCCCTTACCCCACCCAGCCCCAGTATTCCCATGTTAAAAAGTTTTTATCCCCAGTAGCTCAGAATGTGGCTTTGTATGGAGATGGAGTCTTTAGAGAGATGATTGAGTTAAAAAGAAATCGTTAGGGTAGGCCCTGATCCATCACTGGTGTCCTTATAGAAGAGAAAACTTGGATATAGCTCTCTATAGAAAAAAGACTCTGAAGGCACAGGGAGAAGACGGCCATCTCCAAGCCAAGGAGCGAGACATTTGAAGGAATCAATCCTCTGGCACAGTCACGTTGGTCCTGTAGCCTACAGGACTGAGAAAATAAATTTCTGTTCCAGCTGATTTTGTTTCTGGTGAAATATCCACCTGGCTTATGGACAGCTGCTGTCTTCACATGGCCTTTCCTTGGGGGATGTGTATGGAGAGAGAGAACGAGTTTTCCGGTGCCTCTTCTCCTAAGGATACTAATCCAATTGGATTAGGACCCCATCTTTATGATTTCATTTAACTTTAGTTGCTGAATTTGTCACTCATCTGTGTCTGACTCTTTGAGACCCCATGGACTGCATTATAGTACATGGAATTCTCTAAGCCGAAATACTATAGTGCATAGCCTTTCTCTTCTCCAAGGGACCTTTCCAAACCCAGGTCTCCCTCATTGTGGGCAGATTCTTTACCAGCTGAGCCACAAAGGAAGCCCAAGTATACTGGAGTGGGTAGCCTATCCTGTCTCCAGTGGATCTTCCTGACCCAGGAATCAAACCAGGGTCTCCTGCATTGCAGGTGGATTCTTTACCAACTGAGATATCAGGGAAGCCCCTGATATCAGGGAAGCAGCAATATGGATACATTTCAAAAATGTAAGTGAAATAAACTAGACACAGAGGAATACATACTGAGTGTTTCTATTCATATAAAGTACAAAAATAGGTACAACTGATCTATCTTTCTTGAAGACAAGTTAATGTTTGAGTTGAATGACAGTGAATTGGAATGTGCTGCCAAAATCTTGGGTCTCTGTGCACCAATAACAAACAGAAATATGGAGACAGAGTTATGGAGGAGAAGGAAAGAGTGGCTTTATTACTTTGCCAGGCAAAGGGGGAACACAGTAGGCTAGCACCTCAAGAGCTGGGCCCCCTTCCTGGTGGGTAGGGAGAGGTTATATAGTCAGATGGCAGTATGTGGTAAGGATCAATCCAGCAGAAGTCTTGTATGTTTCTTTCTTCTGCAGTTTAAAAAAAGGGGGGGATTGCTGACCAGATCAGGGTGTGTGCAGGGTCCTAAGTGAAAGTGTTAGCTGCACTGTGACCCCAGGCTCATCTGTCTGTGGGATTTCGCAGGCAAGGATACTGGAGTGGGTTGCCATTCCCTTCTCCAGGGGATCTTCCCGACCCAGATATCAAACCTGGGTTTCCTGCATTGCAGGCAGATTCTTATCTTTACCGTCTGAGCCACCAGCAGGGTCCTAGGTGGTCCATCTCCTAATGTTGATGAGCCTCTGCCTCAGGTGTTTTCTTGGCAGCTCCTCCCTTGATTAGCAACTGCTCTGTCCTTTGGAACTCAGAGAAGGTCATGGAGGCTAGAGTCTTGGCCACAAGGAATGGGGGACAAAAAGGCCTCCATGCCCAGGAGTCCAACAGAGTCCTGCTCAGCATCAAATGGAGAGCAAACTGGTGGGACTTTATGGGGCTGGTAATATTTGGTTTATTGATCTGGATTCTGGCTACATGAGTATGTTCAGTTTATGAAAATTTACTAATTTCTTTATATTGTAAATTGTACTATATTGATAAATTTTCTAAAATGTACTGAGATCATGCTCAGAAAGGAAAAAGAAGAAAGCAAACAAAAATACAACTATACAAACATGCACACACAAATATACATGTACATATTTATACATGTGTATATGTAACCACATAAAAATGTGTACAGAGACTTCCCTGGTGGTCTGGTGGTTAAGACTCCATGCTTCAAATTCAGGGGACCCAATTTGGTCCCTGGTCAGAGGCTTCCCTGGTGGGTCAGACCGTAAAGAGTCTGCCTGCTGTTCAGGAGTCCCAGGTTCAATCCCTGGGTCAGTAAGATGCCCTGAAGAAGGAAATGGCAAACCACTCCACTATTCTTGCCTGAAAAATCCCATGGATGGAGGAACCTGGCAGGCTACAGTCCATTGGGTCACAAAGAGTTGGAATGACTAAGCAACATCACTTTCTTTCAGGGAACTAGATCCCATAGGCCACAACCAAAGATCCCACAGCTCAGCAAAGGAGAGTGTCTGACAGGGTTCTTTTGGAATGGCTTCTCAGGTTGGATGGGATGAGATGGTTGGATGGCATCACTGACACGATGGACACAAGTTTGAGCATGTTCGGGAGTTGGAGATGGACAGGGAAGCCTGGAGTGCTGCAGTCCAATGGGTTGCAAAGAGTCCGACATGATGGAGCGACTGAACTAAAACTGAAAGATCCCACATGCCATAACTAAAAGCATACCACAACTAAAAGATCCGCATGCCACAACTAAGACCCAGCGTAGACGAATCAGTAAATAATTTTGAAAGAATAAAATTTTGAAAAGTGATGTATATAAACCTATGCTGTATACATAGGTATAAGTATAGATATAAATATTTTACTTCAAAAAGCCACCATGATACATATTTAATCCACCCAAGGAATGGTTGCTATGGTTAACAGTGTTTCAGAAGCTTCTGCTGCTGCTAAGTCGCTTCTGTCGTGTCCAACTCTGTGCGACCCCATAGACAGCAGCCAACCAGGCTCCCCCGTCCCTGGGATTCTCCAGGCAATAACACTGGAGTGGGTTGCCATTTCCTTCTCCAATGCATGAAAGTGGAAAGTGAAAGTGAAGTCGCTCACTTGTGTCCAACTCTTCGTGACCCCATGGACTGCAGCCCACCAGGCTCTTCCATCCATGGGATTTTCCAGGCAAGAGTACTGGAGTGGGGTGCCATTGCCTTCTCCATCAGAAGCCTCTACTGTAGCTCAATCCGCTTTTGTGAGATGACGACATAAGGCCCAGAGACTAGCAGTTGAGCTAGTCAGGTCTCTTCCTACTAAGAGACGAAGTCTCAGGGCAGCAAAATGTCTTAAAAATTATTGCATGCCCATGTCCACATTAACCTCCTAGTCCTCCTGACTAAGGTCTTTTCTAGCCTCTGTTGCAACAACACCCTGCAGACAAAGCACCTGAGAGGCCATTGCAATAGAACTCTGTTGGAACACTCTCCCTTGCTGAGCTGAAATCTGTCGCTGTGACTTCCACCACTTCTAAGATTGATATAGAGGAAAGTTTGCAGCTCGCCAGACACACATCCTGTGTGTGTGTGTGTGTGTGTGTGTGTGTGTGTGTGTGTACATACACACTTTATGTAACCATGTAACCTTAGGCACATCATTTAATACCTCTGAGTCAGTTTCATAAAATGTGATTAACAATAATGCCCAGGCAGAAGGTGGAGAATTCAATGGGATAACATACAAATTACATGTGCTTTGGAACATACTAAGGTGTGGATTGTTATTAATGCTGTTTGCTTCCCCTCTCCCCTGATTTCCCCTACACTGTACTAATGTTAAATAAAACAAAAACACCAGGGCTTTCCTGTGGCTCAGTGGTAAAGAATCCACCTGCCAGTGCAGGAGACAGGGTTCAATCCCTGATCCAGGAAGATTCCACATGCCACGGAGCAACTAAGCCCATGTGCTGCAACTACTGAGCCCGTGCTCTAGAACTTGGGAGCCGCAACTACTGAAGCCCAAACTCCCTAGAGCCAGTGATCTGCAACAAGAGAAGCCATCAAAATGAGAAGCCCACGCGCTGCGACCAGAAAGTGGCCCCCACTCGCGGCAACAAAGACCTAGCACAGCCAAAAATACATACATACATACATACGTTATTTTTAAAGAAACACCGAATAGCCTCAGAATATCTCTATGATATGCACCCATATCCCAGTCCACTTTTTCTGACATGAGTCAGCTGGCAGTTATCTTCTCAGGGAAGACCCTCTCTTCTGGACCCTGAGCAGAACCCAGGGTGGACACCATTTTAGGATATGATTTTCCTCCTCTTTTCTCTTTTATCCTCTATAGAGTCAAGAGCAAAGCCTGATCTCCCTGCCCCTGTAGAACAGTAGCAAAGATGAGGTTTCTGAGAGAAAAGGGTCAAGCCACAGGACACAGGCCAATGCTAAATTCACTGATTCTGGTTCCCATTATATTTTCAGAAGTTATCAAGTATCACTTGTGAATACTCATGGGTAGGTATGTAAGGTGCTCGTAGCTGCCCAGCCAAAATCTTAGCATATGATGCCAAATGGGACTGGAACACCTCAAAGGTGGAGTTCAATGCCTGGAGGTATTAAGCATGGTCCAGGAACAAACAATCCTCCGTCTTCAGTTTTAGAAACCTGAAGTATGGGAACATAAAATATATCTAGAATTTTGTTGTCATACCCTGGAAGTTCTGATGAATGAATGATAATAGAGAATACAGAGAGTCTAATATGGTCATTGGGCTTCCCTGTTAGCTCAGCTAGTAAGGAATCTGCCTGCAATGCAGGAGACCTGGGTTCAATCCCCTGGAGGAGGGCATGGCAACCCACTCCAGTATTCTTGCCTGGAGAATCCCATGGACAGAGGAGCCTGGTGGGCTACAGTCCATAGAGTTGCAAAGAGTCAGACACGGCTGAGCAACTAAGCACAGCACACATTACAGCAGTGTGGTATCACAGGAAATCATCTTGCCACGGTTCTACTAGTAAAATGTGTTCTCAGCAGTGCAGCAGGTGTCTACAATGCCTCATTTCTCTAGGGCAGACTTTGCAGGGCTGAGTAGAATACTCCGAGTCTTGCTTGGTTCCACTGTTGCTCCCTGGTACTTGGTCATAAAGAGAGAAACATAATAACAGGGGGTTATCTACAACTAGGAGATGACATATCAAGACTGAAAGACAGAAGATGTGACACAAAAATTCCTAGGAGTGAATTAGATTTTCCAAATACAACACTTAGTTGAATGTGCCCTGAAGTGTGAGATATAAAGACTGAACAATTTCACAGTCATATACTGGGGGTTCTGGGAAATGTTTCAGCAGCATCTCTCTTACCTACCCCCAAACCAAACCATTTGCCACATCCCGTACAGACATGATAAGAAAACGCATAACCCTAGACCCCGAGTGAGATGGGAGGAGAAAGAGACCACTCACTCCAGAACCTTAAGGTGAGACCTTTAGGTCTTGTGAGAACAAAATGCTTTGGGGGAAAGGAAATGGTCTGATGGACAAAGATACTGGGGAGATAAAGATTCAAGTGGGGAGTAGAGGGTTGGGGGGGGGTCTTAAGTGTGTTTCAAGGTTACATCAAAGGCACCATCACAACACAAAACTCTTCTGTCTCATTCCCATTCAGAAACACAAAAACTGGTTTTTCAGGTTCTGTATTTTCATATTTGCCCCCCAGTTTGCTGGGGTAGGCACACTGTTCTCACTCAAGACCACTTCTTCTCTCCTTTCCTCTACAATCTTCTCCCTACTCATCACTCCAGATATCTAACCACTCAAGAATTTTACTGAATTATCCTCAATGCAAAATCCAGAGCTTACCCTTTGTTGGCTAAACAACGATTAGAGCAGGCAACAAGGAAAAATTAAAGGGTGTTCTAGTGTTTACCCAAACTCTGGAAATCCCATGGAAGTATATCTCCTCTGCACACATTTTCTCTCCACATCCCTGCCCTCTCGATTCATCATTACTACAGAGAAGTAGTAACAGAAGTAAACAGAAGTACCCCTTCCCCACTCTATCACATAACTTAGATTCTCCTTCACTGACAGATCTTTCCTTAAAACTGTCTTTGATCTTATACTAGCACCCCAGACATTCTGACTATCTTCCTACACTCCTAATAGAAATGCCGGGATAACTCCTAACTGAGGCAGGAATCCCTTCTCAACAACATGAATGAGACTCATGGTGGATCAGTTGAGGCCAAGTTCTGAACCCTTATGCCTATAGGTTCTTGTTTTAGGTATAACAAGACAGTGATCAGGCTCAGGGAAATTGATTTATTGCAACAGACTCAAATGTCATGCATGAATGTGAGAAGGTGCTAATGTGGCAATATCATATCATCGTCACTGCCTACAAGAAATGGCCAGGCTGACTTCCAGTAGGCGCTAATTATTCGAGGGTAAAGTCCAAGGGGATTACCTATTATGAGCCAGGCATGACATTATTTTGCGTGTTGGGGGAAAATATCTGGGTTCAAAGGATAAACTCAAAGAGAATGTATGATCCAAATGAACTCTTCCATCACAATATGGTAGCCACTTTAATTTCTAAGAGAACCAGAGTCATACATTATAGATATAGACAGAAACTTTTATTCTTCAGAACCCCCTTAACATTTCCCCAGAATACAGAGGGAACAATATAGGAAGTGGTTAAGTTTGTAGAGCTACAGATAAGTTCACAGACCTCTCCACTCTTTCAAGCTAAGTGAAGTCAGAAAAGCTCCTTTACTTCTCAGTGCCTTAGCTTTCTGATGTGTGACATGAAAGACACAGCCGTGCTAATGCAGAGGGTTGGAGTGAGGACCCATGATCAGTGATCAAAAACGGGAGCCAGCATTATAGTGTCAGATATTATTTCTTTCATTGGTTCAGTGGACTGAAGCACACCTTTTCCAGAGAATATCTTTTTATTATTACTTATTTTACTTAGACACAGAATCTTAAAGTTTCAAGCCACAGATGGTTTTTTACTATCTCTTATTGTGGTTCCCTTTGGTCACATCTAGGAAGAAATTTAGCCTCTCCACTGAGGCTTTTTCCAGGTAGGGGGTCTTTCTTAAGAAAGTTCCTGTGTCATGCTCTTTTCCACGTGAAAAATATTCTCAAATGGTTACAGAGATTGAGCAGCCTTCGCAGCACAACTAAACAGAGATAAGGTAACAGAGATTTCAGTGACAGCGCAAGCTAGGAATATAGTACTTGCAAAAATAGTTTGGAAAAGTCACTAGACAGGTGGATGATGGCACCAGTCAACAAACAATGCAGTGCTTGGGGGATGGAGACAGTGTAATTCCCAGAGTGCAGTTCTGTATTCAAAATCTCCAGTTTTAGAGGGTTGGGATGAGGAGTGGTGGGAGGGGGGATCAAGGGGAAGGGAATATATATATATATACACTTATAACTGGTTTGCATTGTTGTATGGCAGAAACCAGCACAACATTGTAAAGCAATTATCTTCCAATTTTTAAAAATCCAGTTTTCAATGAAAATACGCAAATACAAAGAAATAAGAAAGTAAGATCTAGTCATAGAGGGAAAAAAAAGGAACTTGATAGAAAACATCTTTGAGGATAATTAGAAAAGGCGGAGGAACCAGAGATCAAATTGCCAACATTTGCTCTGTCATAGAGAAAGCAATGGAGAAGGCAATGGCACCCCACTCCAGTATTCTTGCCTGGAAAATCCCATGGATGGAGGAGCCTGGTGGGCTGCAGTCCATGGGGTCGCTAAGAGTCAGACACGGCTGAGCAACTTCACTTTCACTTTTCACTTGCATGCATTGGAGAAGGAAATGGCAACCCACTCCAGTGTTCTTGCCTGGAGAATCCCAGGGATGGGGGAGCCTCGTGGGCTGCTGTCTATGGGGTCGCACAGAGTCGGACACGACTGAAGCGATTTAGCAGCAGCAGCAGCAGAGAAAGCAAGGGAATTCCAGAAAAACATCTACTTCTGTTTCACTGACTATGCTAAAGCCTTTGACTGTGTGGAAAATTCTTAAAGAGATGGGAATACCAGACCATCTTACCTGTCTTCTGAGAAACCTGTGTGAGGGTCAAGAAGCAAGAGTTAGAACCTTACATGGAACAATTGACTGGTTCAAAATTGGAAAAAGAATATGACAAGGCTGTTTATTGTTATCTTGCTTATTTAACTTATATGCAGAGTACATCATGTGAAATGCTGGACTGGATGAATCACAAGCTGGAATCAAGATTGCTGGGAGAAATATCAACAACCTCAGATAAGGAGATGATATCACCCTAATGGTAGAAAGTGATTAGGAACTTAAGAGCCTCTTGAAGAGGGTGAAAGAAGAGAGTGAAAAAGGCAGCTTAAAACTCAATATTAAAAAAACTAAGATCCACGACATCCGGTCCCATTACTTCATGGAAAATAGAAGGGGAATAGGTGGAAGTAGTGACAGATTTCCTCTTCTTGGGCTCTAAAATCACTGTGGACTGCGGCCACGAAATTAGAAGACAATCGCTTCTTGGCAGGAAAACTATGACCTAGACAGTATATTAAAAAGCAAAGCCATCACTTTGCTGACAAAGGCCTGTGTAGTTAAAGCTATGGTTTTTCCAGTAGTCATGTACAGATGTGAAAGTTGGACCATAAAGAAGGCAGAGAGTCGAAGAATTGATGCTTCCAAACTGTGGTGCTAGAGAAGATTCTTTTGAGTCCCTTGGACAGCAAGGAAATCAAACCAGTCAATACTAAAGGAAATCAACCCTGAATATTCGTTGGAAGAACTGATGCTAAAGCTGAAGCTCCAATACTTTGGCCACCAGATGCAAACAGCCTGATGAAAAGACCCTGATACTGGGAAAGATTGAAGGCAGAAGGAGAAGAGGGTGACAGAGGATGAGATGGTTGAATAGCATTGGATTCAATGGACATGAACTTGGGCAAACTCCGGGAGATGGTGAGGGAGAAGGAGGCCTGGCGTGCCATAGCCTGTGGGATCACAGTCAGACACAACTTGGCAACTGAACACACAAATACTGCTTATACCAAAGATTTTAAATTGACTGTCTTAAAAACATTCAAAGAAGAAAAAAAATACTCAAAGAGCTGAAGGAACCATGAAAGGAACTAAAGCAAATCAGAACAATATATGAAAATATAGAGAATGTCTATAAAGAGATACAAATTAAAACTCTGGAACTGAAAAGCACACTAACAGACATAAAAATTTCAATAGAGAATTTCAACAGTAGGTATGACCAGGCAGAGGAAAGAATCAGTGAACTTCGAGGGAAAATAAAATAATTCAGTCTGAAGAGTGGAAAGGAAAAAAGAATGAAGAAAAATGAGCAGAGTTTAAGGGACCTATGAGATACTATCAAATGTACTAACATATGCATTAAGGGAGTCACAAAAGGAGAAGAACGAAGGGTCAGAAAAAAATACTTGAAGAAATAATGGCTAAAAAGATCCCAAATCTGATGAAACATCAGATCAGATCAGATCAGATCAGTCGCGCAGTCATGTCCGACTCTTTGCGACCCCATGAATCGCAGCACACCAGGCCTCCCTGTCCATCATCAACTCCCAGAGTTCACTCAGACTCACGTCCATCGAGTCAGTGTTGCCATCCAGCCATCTCATCCTCTGTTGTCCCCTTCTCCTCTTCCCCGCCAATCCCTCCCAGCATCAAGGTCTTTTCCAATGAGTCAACTCTTCGCATGAGGTGGCCAAAGTACTGGAGTTTCAGCTTCAGCATCATTCCTTCCAAAGAAATCCCAGGGCTAATCTCCTTCAGAATGGACTGGTTGGATCTCCTTGCAGTCCAAAGGACTCTCAAGAGTCTTCTCCAACACCACAGTTCAAAAGCATTAATTCTTCGGTGCTCAGCCTTCTTCACAGTCCAACTCTCACATCCACACATGACCACAGGAAAAACCATAGCCAAATAACAAAGAAGCCCAACAAACTCCCAAATAGTCTCAAAGAGATCCACACTGAGACACACTACAACCAAACTGTCAAGGGCCAAAGACAAAATCTAGAAAGCAGCAAGACAGAAGTGATGACTTATGGACAAGTGATTTTTCGATGAGATTAATGCCCAATTTCTCATCAGCAACCATAGAGGCAGTGGCATGACATATTTAAATTGCTGAAAGGAAAAGATCTGGCAACCAAAAATTATGTAGCTGGTAAAACTGCCCTCCAAAAATGAAGAAATAAAGATGTTCCCAGATAGACAAAAGCTAGGGGAATTAATCATTGTTACTGCCCTGTAGACCTGCCCTGGGCTTCCCTGGTGGCTCAGCAGTAGAGAATTCACCTGAAATGCAGAAGACACGGGACTTGAAGTTTTGATCCCTGCATTGGGAAGATCGCCTGGAGGAGGGCACAGCAACCCACTCCAGTATTTCTTGCCTGGAAAATCCCATGGACAGAAGAGACTGGGGGCTACAGTCCATAGTGTCACAGAGTCGGACACAACTGAAGTGACTGAGTTCAGCACAGCACACAGACCTGCCCTACTAGAAATGCTAAGGAGGATCCTTTAAGTTGAAACACAAAGACACCAGATGGCAACTTGAAGCCAAATGAAGAAAACAAAATCTCTGGTCAAAATAACCACATAGATAATTATAAAATCTAGTAGTATTTGTATTTTTGGCTTTTAATTTCTTTTTGTTTCTCATATGGTTTAAAAGACAAATGCATAAAACAATAATTATAACCTATGTCAATGGACATACATGTATAAAGGTGTAATTTGTGACAATAACAAGGTGGGCAATGGAACTAGACAGGAACAGAGTTAATGTATAATGTTGAGGCTACACTGATATGTATTCAAAGTATATTGTTATAAATTTAGGGCATTAACCATGGTAACCATTAAGAAAGTAACTTTAAAATATACAGAACAGGAAATGAAGAGGGATTCAAAATAGCACACTAGGGGAAAAAGTGATCAAACACAATAGAAGGCAATTTTGAAGAAACAGAAAATACATAAAACAAATAAAAACCAAGTAGCAAAATGGCAAAAGTAAGTCCCTCATTATCAGCAATCACTTCAACTGTAAGTGGATTAACCTAACCAATTGAAAGACAGATTGGAAGAATGAATTTAAAAATATGGTCTAACTCCATGTAGCTTGCAAGAGACTCCCTTTAGATCCAAAGACAAAAATGGGTGAAAATGAAACAACGGAAGAAGATGTGCTATGTAAATAGTAACCAAGAGGAAATTGGAATGGGTATAACAATACTAGATAAAATAGATTTTAAGTGAAAAATTGTTAAAAGAGACAACATTATATATTGACAAAAGATCAATTAAGAAGACATAACACACCAAACATCAGAACTCCAAAATATATGAAGCAACATTGAGAGAATTGAGGAGAGAAATAGTTTTATAAAAATAGTTGGATACCTCAATATCTTACTTTCAGTAGTAAATAGTACATCTATAAACCAATTAGACTACACATACTCCTCAAGGGCATATGAAGAATTCCCTAGGATAGACAATAGGTTAGGCCATAAAACATTTCTCAATACATTTTAAAAGACTGAAATAATACTTCAGCAATACGTGAGCCGTCAACTTCAAGATGTTCAAGCTGGTTTTAGAAAAGGCTGAGGAACCAGAGATCAAATTGCCAACATCCACTGGATCATGGAAAAAGGAAGAGAGTTCCAGAAAAATATCTATTTCTGCTTTATTGACTATGCCAAAGCCTTTGACTGTATGGATCACAATAAACTGTGGAAAATTCTGAAAGAGATGGGAATGCCAGAACACCTGACCTGCCTCTTGAGAAATTTGTATGCAGGTCAGGAAGCAACAGTTAGAACGGACATGGAACAACAGACTGGTTCCAAATAGGAAAAGGAGTACTTCAAGGCTGTATATTGTCACCCTGCTTATTTAACTTCTATGCAGACTACATCATGAGAAACGCTGGACTGGAAGAAGCACAAGC
>NW_011494753.1:9665617-9676046 GCF_000754665.1 Bison bison bison | reverse complement strand
CACCACCCTTATGGCAGAAAGTGAAGAGGAACTAAAAAGCCTCTTGATGTAAGTGAAAGAGGAGAGTGAAAAGTTGGCTTAAAGCTCAACATCCAGAAAATGAAGATCATGGCATCTTGTCCCATCATTTCATGGCAAATAGATAGGGAAACAATGGAAACAGTGTCAGACTTTATTTTGGGGGGCTCCAAAATCACTGCAGATGGTGATTGCACCCATGAAATTAAAAGACGCTTACTCCTTGGAAGGAAAGTTATGACCTACCTAAATAGCATATTCAAAAGCAGAGACATTACTTTGCCAACAAAGGTCCGTCTAGTCAAGGCTATGGTTTTTCCAGCGGTCATGTATGGATGTGAAAGTTGGACTGTGAAGAAAGCTGAGCACCAAAGACTTGATGTTTTTGAACTGTGGTGTTGGAGAAGACTCTTGAGAGTCCCCTGGGCTGCAAGGAGATCCAACCAGTCCATCCTAAAGGAGATCAGTCCTGGGTGTTCTTCGGAAGGACTGATGCTAATTCCAATACTTTGGCCACCTCATGTAAAGAGTTGACTCATTGGAAAAGACACTGTTGCTGGGAAGGATTGGGGGCAGGAGGAGAAGGGGACGACAGAGGATGAGATGGCTGGATGGCATCACCGACTCGATGGACGTGAGTTTGGGAGAACTCCAGGAGTCGGTGATGGCCAGGGAGGCCTGGCGTGCTGCGATTCATGGGGTCGCAAAGAGTCGGACACAACTGAGTGACTGAACTGAACTGAACTGAACTGAATACAAATTATCTTTTTTAACCACAGTGGAAGGAAGCTAGAAATGAATAACAAAAGGAAAACTGGAAAATTCACAAACATGGAAATATATGGAAATTAAACAACATGATCTTAAGTAACCAGTGGGCGTAAGAAGAAATATAAGAAAGGTTAGAAAGTACTTTGAGACAAGTGAAAATGAAATACAACACACCAAATGTATAAGACGCTGTAAAAGTAATGTTCAGAGGAAAATATATAACTATAAATGAGTTAAAGAAGAAGAAATATTCCTAACCCACAATACAACTTTAAGCCTAACGAAACTAAAAATAGATCAAACCACTCAAGCCAGCAGATATAAGGAAATACTAAAGATTAGAGCCAAATAATTAAAATAAAAAGAATCAACAAACCAAAAGTTGGTTCTTTGAAAAGATCAATAGAATTGGTAAACTTTTAGCTAGACCAACAAAAAAAGAGAGAGAGAAGATTCACATTACTAAAATCAGAAATTAAAAAAAGGGGACATTACTACCAACCTCAGAGAAATTAAAAGAATTGTTAGAGAATACTATCAATGTGTGCACACCAACAAATTAGATAAAATCAAGATGAAATGAACAGTTCCCTGGAAATACAGAAATAACCGAAGCTGATTCAAAAATAAACAGGAAATCTAATCAGACTTATGACAATAAAGAGATTGAATCAAAAATCAAAAACCTTCTAACAAAGAAAATCCTAGGCTACCCTGGTGAATTCTATAAAACATTTAAAGAAGAATTAACACAAGTCTTATCCAGTATTGTTCCAAAAAATTAAAGAAGGGGGAACACTTACTAATACTTCCTACTATCATCCCAAGTATTTTAAATGCACTGCCTATGATAATAATCTGTCTGTGAGACATAAGCAAATGAGTAATATTTTCCCTTTCTACTTTCCAAGTTTTCTTAATGAACATATACTACACAAAAATTTTAAAAATTTCTACTGGTGGGCAAACTAAGTTCAAAAAAGTAAAGGTTCGATAAATGTATATGGTTTGATAAGGAGGATATTTACCCTGGAATTACATCTTTTGATGCATAATATTCCTCAGAAATAAAGTATAGACTACGTCAAGATAGACACTTAAATCCCCAGACTCTAACCACTGACAGATTCTCTGTTGTTCTTGAACAGGGCTGGGTTTGGACTATTTAGAAAGAACTGTCCCTTATTTCCATACAGCAAGGTCTTCAGCAGAGTTTGTTCAGCCACTGTGAGTTTCTAAAGTGCCTGACCTGCTAAATCTGAAGTGTGGCCCTCAGGACACAGCACAGACAATACTCAAAGGACAATTATTGGTCTTTGGTCACCCAGCATGCTTTCCTACTTCACATGGCATGGGCAACTTAGTAATCCAAACTTTGGCGAACCAGCCCTTTCCCTGTCTTAGTTCAGATGGTTTAGGTGGAACCCACCCCAGCCTACTCAAAGGAGGAATGACCTAGACTTACATCAATCTGTAGACTCAGTTTCTAGAGCCATAGTGATTCGTTAAATTAGGCCAATAAATGTCAAGTGCAGTACGTTTGTTTGCAAAACATGGCAAGAGAAATGGACTCTCACTCTGAGCATTTGTAATTTTTTAAAATGGTGGGGGTCTTTTGGTTTTTGGTTTTTTTAATTTATTTATTTTAATTGGAGGCTACTTACTTTATGATATTGTAGTGGTTTTGCCATACATTGACATGAATCAGCCATGGGTGTACATGTGTTAGAAAGGAAGTTAAGATGATGAGTGGATGACCATATGGACTTAGTAGGTGGCAGTCAAGCTCTGTGCATCCCTGGACCACAGCCCTTCCCGTGCTGCATTCTGGTCATGGATGTTTCTTTCTCCTCCAGCAGATGGTCAGCTCTCTAAGGGAAGGAGAGGCATCTCCAGTGTGTTTGGTCATAACAGAGAAGATCTTAAACCCACAACTGCTCAAGAAATTATCATGTGGACTTAGCAGCATGGAAATGAGGCCCTGATGGTTCTACCGCTGGGGACTCTGGTTTCTGGGCTCTACTACCTCTACTGGTCGATACCACACCCTACAGTCCCCACCTTGTACTCTTGGGTTCCTGCTCTGGCTGGAACAAGTGGTCTGCTCTGAGTCATCATCTGTGGGTACTGGTGTGGTCATTGTTTCTCACACAACCACCCAGAGAACGTCATCAGGCAGATGGAGTGGGGGTGGGGCAAGCTTTCATAGAAAGCTTTTAGGATGAAGCATCGCAAAGCCAGAGGGGAACACGAGATCACTGAGTCCCCTGACACTGTGTTTCTCTCCAAGAGGCTGGGGGATCTGAAAGAGAGCCAGGAGGTAGCGCCAGCATCTCCATCCTGGGCAGTCTTTCTAGGAAGATGAAGCCTCTCCTGCTCCTGGTGGCCTTTCTCCTGACCCCCAGGGCAAAGGCAGGTGAGTGACCATCCCCCTCCTAGGGGCCCAACCCCATCCCCCAGGTGGCACAGAGGTCCTGCCCATTCTGCATGTCCCTGATCTAGCTATCCACCAGGCAGGAACATTCCGAACACCAGCTCCCATCCCACCTCATACCAGGGAGTATGATGCTGGATAAACCGCCAGCAGGAACGACAGAGCAAAGCCTGCTGTCAAGAGGAGCCAGTGGGTACCAGCCCCTCCTCCAGCCCTACCTCTGCCATCTGGAAAGTGGAAATTTCCCAGAAGTGATGGCAGATGGTCGCAAACTGGAGAAAAGAAAATACTAAATTGCCCCTGAAGAGGGCAGAGTGGGTCTGGCCTCTGCTTCTAGTTACCTCAGCATCTGCTTGGCAGACCCTGGAGTTGGTGCCTCTGTGTGTGCTCAATCCCTAGGACCCACAGGCCCTTTACCCAACTCGACTTCCCTTCCCAGGCCATCAGGGGCTCCTCTCTTTCAAGGATGAAGCCAGTGTTTGGTAGACCTGAACTGCTCTGCTTCCCAGAAGCCCACTAGCACTGGCCATACCAACAGCCCCCACCCAGAGGCCCATTGTGAGCAGGGAGGATGCAGGAGGGGGCATGGTCACTCCTTCATGCAGCCAACAAATACTCATTGTGCACTTACTATCAGTCAGGCCCTGGGAAAGAGGCTATGGTGACATCTAGGTCCCTACTCTGAATTCCTGTGCCCTGGAAAACAGGGCTATCCTGAATAAAATAGGGTAATGGGGCCCTTAGAAACTCACCTGGAATGAAGCACAGGTAGGGGAGGAATTTTCAGAAGCCTCTAGGACTTTGCTATCCCTAGGACAGGTATGAAAAGTGAAAGTGTTACTCAGTCCTGTCTGACTCTTTGAGACCCCAAGGACTGTAGCCCACCAGTCTCCTCTGTCCATGGAATTCTCCAGGCAAGAATACTGGAGTGGGTTGCCATTCTCTTCTCCAGGAGATCTTCCCAGCCCAGATATCGAACCTGAGTCTCCTGCATTGCAGGCAGATTCTATGCTCACCTGCAATTATGTGTGGGAGACAGATTCGCAGACCCAGACAGCTGCTCTGTTCTAGAGGAGGAAGTTGAGCCCCATTCCCAGCCTCCTCCTGCCCCACCAACTCCAGGCCAGGCTGGACTCCCCAGTGCCCAGCAGTCCTGAACATGAAGCCGATGCCAACAAGGTACACTCAGTGGGGGCACACAAGCAGAACAGCCCTTTTCCTTCAGGGGAGATCATCGGGGGCCATGAAGCCAAGCCCCACTCCCGCCCCTACATGGCATATCTTCAGTACTGGAATCAGGATGTCCAGAGTAGGTGCGGTGGGTTCCTGATTCGACAGGACTTCGTGCTGACAGCCGCTCACTGCCACGGAAGGTGAGGAGCAGCAAGTAGCCAGTACCTTTCTGAACACCCTTGGCAAGGGAGCCCTGCCTTTTTTCTCCAGGAACAACCAGGCTGTTAGGAACATTGAGCCAGGAGGGCTCCTGGGAGGGCAAGAAAGAGGGCAGCAGGAGAGTGAGAGGGTGAGAAAGAGGGAAGGTCATTGCCGGAGGCGTTGCTGAAGTGAGAGAGACGAGACATAGGGCGCGCCTGGATATCAGAATGCAAACCAATGCAACTTCACATGTGTTCCTAGGGCTAACTGCCCATGGAGAACAGTTGTGCTCTTCCCAATGGCTCCAGAATCTGATCTTGGCTGCCAAGGAACAGACAGTACAGACAGCTTAGCCCCCAGGGCCCTCCTGGTGCCTGCGCTTCCCCTCAGTGGGAGCCTTGCCCTGGAGTCACCTGCCCTTCATGGCTCCAGGGCTGTAAACCCTGAGGCTGTGACCCCTATCTCCTGCTCTGGTCTCTGTGCAGCTCAATCAACGTCACCCTGGGGGCCCACAACATCAAACAGCAGGAGAGGACCCAGCAGGTCATCAGGGTGAGAAGAGCCATCAGCCACCCTGACTATAATCCTAAGAACTTCTCCAACGACATCATGTTATTAAAGGTAAACCGCCCTGCTTCTCATGCCCTCCTGGGATCAGCTCGTTTCCCCTCCCAGGACCTCCTACCCCTTTCTTCCCTCTCATCCTGGCCACCTGACCCATCCCTGTGGCTCAGGAGAGAGGGGAGACATGTCAGCGTCATTGCCGTGTCCAGGCTCAGGGACCACTGGCTGAGCCAGACTCTTGTCTCTTCCCACAGCTGGAGAGAAAGGCCAAGCAGACATCAGCTGTGAAGCCCCTTAGTCTGCCCAGGGCCAAGGCCCGGGTGAAGCCAGGACAGACGTGCAGCGTGGCCGGCTGGGGGAGGGACTCCAGGGGCACCTACGCTGACACACTGCAGGAGGTAAAGCTGATCGTGCAGGAGGATCAAAAGTGTGAGGCCTACTTACGCAACTTTTATAACCGCGCCATCCAGCTGTGTGTGGGGGACCCAAAGACAAAGAAAGCTTCCTTTAAGGTGAGAATCACAGCCTACCTTGCTTGGATCTGGGGAGAAGGGTGTTGGCAGAAGATCTGGGACCTGGGGACCGCCCCACCCTCTAGGCTCGGGACCTCTCTCCAGGAGTAAAAGGGGGAACAGCTGGAGCTGGGAGGACCTAGAGCCTCTGCAAGCCACACAAGACCTGCAGTGAATCCCAACCTGGCGCTCCTCTGGAAGGGAAAATCTGCCATGCACTGAGGCTCAGGTGTTAGAAAACCAGGCTTCCTGAGTGGGAGGTGGTTCAGTCTGCTCAGAGCTGGAACCCACCTGCTTACTGAGCTCCTCCTCCCTGATGAGTGTCAGCCGTCCCACCTGCTTCCCTGTCCTAACAGCAGCCTGGAGCCAGTAGCCCCCAGCATCTAGAGAGAGAGGGGATGGAGACCTGAGGGCAGAGAAGGAGCTGCCCCCTGGGGGAAGTGAAGCAGGGACAATGTCCAGTCAGGGCTTGGCAGCCGGGGGCCCATAGACCTGCCTTGCTCACTTGTCTCACACATGGAGGCCTTGCAAAGTGGCCTTCTCAGAGAGGGGTCTTGAAATGGCAGGGTGGGAGAGAGGGCAGGACCAGGAGGAGAGCAGACTCAGTCCTTCCCCTTCTCTGTCCTCAGGGGGACTCCGGGGGCCCTCTCGTGTGTGACAATGTGGCCCAGGGCATTGTCTCTTATGGACAAAAAGATGGATCAACTCCACGGGCCTTCACCAAAGTCTCAAGTTTCCTGCCCTGGATAAAGAAAACCATGAAAAGCCTCTGACTTCAGGAACCAGACCCTCTTCCCTGGGGCTGATCCAGAATCACACTGCGGGGTTGGGGGTGCCCACAGCTCAATAAATGTCTCTCAGCAGAGTTCGAAGGGCTGGTTGCTTGTTTATTCTCTGACTCTTATTCACGGGCATCTAGTCTGTGCTTAGAAAGGCAATGACAGGATTCTGCTGTTTTCTGCTTCCTCCTCTCCCCCCTCCCACCATCTCTTCCCCTAAACCCCATGCAAACCTGTCACCCAGGTCTGCTTACCCACACCTGTCTTCCAGGGCAGGCCCTCCCACCAGGGCTGAAGCTGAGCACCATCAGGGGAAAACATGAACCTCTCTGGTCCTGGGGCTCAGGGTGAGCTCCTTAGCTCCTTGCTCTGTGTACATGGCAGGGAGGAGTGGGTCACACCATGGGTCTCCAACACCAAGAGCACAGCCTGGTGCTGCAGCTCCAGGACAGAGACCCTCCTACTGGGGAGAGGGGCTACCTGAGCTGACCTTTAACCCCCACAGCCAGGGGAGCTGGTCCAGAGCTGGGCTGGTCTCCTGAGAAGCCCCTCCATCTCACCCAGGCTGAGTGTCCTGCTCTGCCCTCCTCAGAGCCCAGGGCCCCAGCTCTGCCTCCAGTCTCCTCTGCCACCCCTTCTCCGTCCCTGCCCATCGCTGCACATCCTCAGCAGGGCCACCATCTCCTGTCCCCTCAAGACCACACTGATCTCTGCTGACCCCTTCCTCATATCCTTTGCACCCTGCATACCCGAGTCCCATGGGGTTCCAGCAGGGCCTCACCACTGACGTACCAGCCCAGCTCATGCCTTGGCAGAGAGGGATCAGAGGGACCAGGCCTGTGCTATAGTGGGCAAGTTCAGATCGCTGGGTCCCATCTCTCACCTGTGCAGGGCCAGCTCAACCCCTCACATGCAGCCCAGTGTCCCCCATGTGCTCAGGGTCCTCTGGCTCCTGATGGCTCAGTAGCCTGAGTCCCTGTCAGCCTGTCCCTTTAGGTACTGGCGGCCTCTGGGCCAAGAATCCCTGCTGGTCACCTGGGACCTTTTGAGTTAGAAAGGGATCCTGTCTTTACTAGGACTGAAAAGTGCATTGGTTTTCATCTGTCAACACAAATGCTGATGGAACCCCTACTAAGTGCCGGACATTATGATTGTACAGTGGACACATACAGGTTCTATCATCTCAGTCCAGCTGTAACTGACAGTGTCAATATCATCCAGATTGTCTATATTCCCTCCCTTTCATAAGTCCGCTTGAGGGGCCTACATCTCTGTGGGTAGTCCACAGGGACAAAGATTTGTGTTTATTTTTATTGCTGGTTACACTCATAGGATGTTGTTATGTGTGACTCTTGAACAGCCGTCGTTTGGTTTCTAGACAAGAAGATACTGCTCTGCTCACTGGAGCATCCTCGTCCCCTGGGGAAGGGGGCAGCGGGGAGGGAAGAGAAGGAACATGGGCAGCTTTATTTGTTTTACTCTAAAGATAGCAGGCAGGAATGTCCTTGCTCACGCTCAGATGGTAGGAACACCTATTTGAAAGGCAATTAGAATCTGACACTAAACACTCATCCAATTGGATGGGCCAGAAACAGGCTCCCTGTCATGGCTGCAAGCTCCTGCCTGTGCAAACCAAACTGCAGTCAGGGAGGCCCATGTGGTCTGGACAAATGGAGAAATGCCTCTGCTCTTAGGCCGTCACGGTTACTGCTGCTCCATAGGGTCCAAGACGACCTAGACTTTTCATCCTTGGTTTGGAGAGTATGTGATTTTTGCTGGACAAGGATCTCCCTGTGCTGGTCTCCCCTCACCAGACACTTCCATCTGCCATCCCTCCAGGGTCTTGACTGTTGTGCTGAGCTGCCTGGGAGCTGAGCCTGAGTTCCAGCTCTTGGCTGGTGCCGCCCTACACACAGCACTGTGCTTCTCTGAGGCGTGTGTCAATACTCTAGGATACAGTTACCCTAAAGGCAGGCCCTTTCTCCTCTGGTTGTGCACAAATCACACAGCAACACAGTCTCCTAGTGACCTGGGGCACGTTTACAAAGGAAGAGCGGTGATGACATGCTGAAAAAATCCCAAGATTTACTAGGGACCCAGCTCCTTGATTGAAAATCACACAAAAGGAAAACAAAGAAACAAAAACGTACTGTTTTAAAAAATGAGCCTAGCCACATACAGAGTCAGCTCAAGTATAATTGAGCTGAATTTCCTCATTTACTTTGAGGAAATGGTTCTGTGGTTTGAAAGTGTTTAAGAATATTTGTTGCAGACTCTCGTCCTCCTTCGAGAGATGAGGGAGACAGAGTCCCAGGAGGGACAGTGAGCGCCTGGAGGTCCCACAGAGTTAGGACGGAGCTTGAGCTCAGCCAGGCCCCCTGAGAGTCAGGCCAGCAAGAGGACTTCCATGTTTTCTAACCCTGCCCACTGATGACTTCCTGCCATCCCTGGACAAGACAGGAGCCTCTGCTCAGATACCTCCCTCCACACACAGTGAGCCTCTGGGCTCCCATTGTAGCCATTCTCTGGCAAGTACTCAGACAGCTTTTTGGTGAGCTGGTCTGTCTGCTCATGGGCACATGCAGAAAGAGGTGGGTAAGCACCTAAAACATGCTGATTTCTTCAAATCTTCTCCATAGAGTTATCCCCCAGCTCCCACCTTTAAGGAAACAAATCTTCCCTTGCTTAAATATCTCTTTAATGGAAATAAAACATGACATACAGTAAAACATCTCTGAAGATACCGCTAAGGAAATTTCTCTACTCACCAAGGCCTCTCCCATCACTTTTCCTTCTGTCCAGACTCACAAGAAGAGTCAGGTACCAGCATACTGGTAGGGAATTGACCAGCCAGCTCTGGGGGGGATGAGCCTAAAGGGATTCAAATCCTTGCTGATTTGGTTTGGGAATGTGCACTGGAACAGGGCTGGCTCCGCCTTCCCAGCCCATGACCATGCTGCTGCCGGTACCACTCACCATGGGCTTGCAGAACATCCAGGGTTTATTTCCTATTTCCTATCTTCATATCCCACCCAACACTGCTTTTGGTCAACAAACACCTTGCTCCCTGAAAAAAATTCAGCAACTGTTTCTTTTTTTTCCAGAGGCATATTGCTAGACTACATTCCTTCTTCAGTCAGGAGGCTCAGTCAACCTGTGTTACTCAGGTAGGAAAGAAAATCACATCTAAGCATGTAATGCTCAAATTAATGAAAGTCAAAGAGAAAGAGAAAAAGTTGAACATAGACAGAGAAGAAAAGAAAATACTTCAGGGGAAACAACAATCACAACCGTCTTGTCAGGAATCAGTTCAGTTCAGTCGCTCAGTTGTGTCCGACTCTGCGATCCCATGAATTGCAGCAGGCCAGGCCTCCCTGTCCATCACCAACTCCTGGAGTTCACTCAAACTTGTGTCCATCGAGGTGGTGATGCCATCCAGCCATCTCATCCTCTGTTGTCCCCTTTTCCTCCTACCCCCAATCCCTCTCAGCATCAGGGTCTTTTCAAATGAGTCAACTCTTCGCATGAGGTGGCCAAAGTTTTGGAGTTTTAGCTTCAGCATCAGTCCTTCCAATGAACACCCAGGACTGATCTCCTTTAGGATGGACTGGTTGGATCTCCTTGCAGTCCAAGGGACTCTCAAGAGTCTTCTCCAACACCACAGTTCAAAGGCATCAATTCTTCGGCGCTCAGCCTTCTTCACAGTCCAACTCTCACATCCATACATGACTGCTGGAAAAACCATAGCCTTAACTAGATGGACCTTTGTTGGCAAAGTAACGTCTCCACTTTTGAATATGTTATCTAGGTTGGTCATAACTTTCCTTCCAAGGAATCGCCATCTGCAGTGATTTTGGAGCTCCCCAAAATAAAGTCTCACCCTGATTCCACTGTTTCCCCATCTATTTCCCATGAAGTGATGGGACCAGATGCCATGATCTTCGTTTTCTGAATGTTGAGCTTTAAGCCAACTTTTT
>NW_011494753.1:9664914-9665477 GCF_000754665.1 Bison bison bison | reverse complement strand
TTCCCCATCTATTTCCCATGAAGTGATGGGACCAGATGCCATGATCTTCGTTTTCTGAATGTTGAGCTTTAAGCCAACTTTTTCACTCTCCTCTTTCACTTTCATCAAGAGGCTTTTTAGTTCCTCTTCACTTTCTGCCATAAGGGTGGTGTCATCTGCATATCTGAGGTTATTGATATTTCTCCCAGCAATCTTGATTCCAGCTTGTGCTTCTTCCAGTCCAGCGTTTCTCATGAGGTACTCTGCATATAAGTTAAATAAGCAGGGTGACAGTACACAGCCTTGATGTACTCCTTTCCCAATTTTCAACTGTGTTCCATGTTCAGTCTAACTGTTGCTTCTTGACCTGCATACAGGTTTTTCGGGAGGCAGGTAAGGTAGTCTGGTATTCCCATCTCTTTAAGAATTTTCCACTTTGTTGTGAGCCACACAGTCAAAGGCTTTAGCATAGTTAATGAAGCAGAAGTAGATGTTTTTCTGGAATTATCTTGCTTTTTCTATGATCCAACAGATATTGGCAATTTGATCTCTGGTTCCTCTACCTTTTTCTAAATATAGCTTGC
>NW_011494753.1:9662931-9664814 GCF_000754665.1 Bison bison bison | reverse complement strand
CGTACTGTTGAAGACTGGCTTGGAGAATTTTGAGCATTACTTTACTAGCGTGTGAGATGAGTGCAATTGTGCGATAGTTTGAACATTCTTTGACATTGCCCTTCTTTGGGATTGAAATGAAAACTGACCTTTTCAGTCCTGTGGCCACTGCTGAGTTTTCCAAATTTGCTGGCATATTGAGTGCAGCACTTTCACAGCATCATCTTTTATGATTTGAAATAGCTCAACTGGAATTCCATCACCTCCACTAGCTTTGTTCTTAGTGATGCTTCCTAAGGCCCAATTGACTTCACACTCCTAGGATATCTGGCTCTAGGTGATTGATCACATCATCATGGTTATCTGGGTCATGAAGATCTTCTTTGTAAAGTTCTTCTGTGTATTCTTGCCACCTCTTCTCAATATTTTCTGCTTCTGTTAGGTTGATACCATTTCTGTCCTTTATTGGGTTCATCTTTGCTTGAAATGTTCCCTTGGTATCTCTAATTTTCTTGGAAAGATCTCTAGTCTTTCCCATCCTATTGTTTTCCTCTATTTCTTTGCGTTGTGCACTTAGAAAGGTTTTCTTTTTTTTACCTCCTTTCTATTCTTTGGAACTCTGCATTCAGATAAGTATATCTTTCATTTTATCCTTTGCCTTTTGCTTCTCTTGTTTTTATTATCAATTTTTTATATAATGATTATAATTTTAATTAATTATTAGTGTAATTAAATCACATTAATAGAAATCAAATAGTAATGCAATATTCTTCAATCTCATCTTAGCAGCAGTGGCATTAAATTTTAGTAGATTAAATACTCCAAATAGCAGAGACTGTCAGTCCAGATCAAAAATGTAAGATCCAATTTTGTCTAGTTTACAGGAGAAACATCTTGAATATAAGGATGGAAGATAAACTTATGGGGCAACAAAAAAGATGTAACCCCAATTTTTTTAAAAAAAGCATTATCCCCATCCTGAACCCTCCTCCCTCCTCCCTCCCCATACCATCCCTCTGGGTCGTCCCAGTGCACCAGCCCCAAGCATCCAGCATCGTGGAGGGTTCAGGATGGGGAACACATGTATACTAATTAAATAAAAATTAAAAAAAAATAAAAAAAGAGAGGGAAAAAAAAAAAAGCATTATCCATGGTAAATGCTGTTTAACTGTAGAATTTTTGGCCATCTGTGAGATAACATAGAGTAGAATAATTATTTTCTTTTTTCCTTATTTCTATTTAGCTTAGCAACAGTGAAGTTGAGACTCTTAATTAGTTTTTATATATGTTTTACTGTGAACTTTCAGATCTTTTGCCCATTCTATCAGGTTTTTGGTCTATTTCTTCTGGATTACAGATCTCTGTACATTATAATAGATCAGATCAGATCAGTCGCTCAGTCGTGTCCGACTCTTTGCGACCCCATGAATCGCAGCATGCCAGGCCTCCCTGTCCATCACCAACTCCCGGAGTTCACTCAGACTCATGTCCATCGAGTCAGTGATGCCATCCAGCCATCTCATCCTCTGTTGTCCCCTTCTCCTCTTCCCCTCAATCCCTCCCAGCATCAGAGTTTTTTCCAATGAGTCAACTCGTCGCATGAGGTGGCCAAAGTACTGGAGTTTCAGCTTCAGCATCATTCCTTCCAAAGAAATCTCAGGGCTGATCTCCTTCAGAATGGACTGGTTGGATCTCCTTGCAGTCCAAGGGACTCTCAAGAGTCTTCTCCAACACCACAGTTCAAAAGCATCAATTCTTCGGCGCTCAGCCTTCTTCACAGTCCAACTCTCACATCCATACATGACCACAGGAAAAACCATAGCCTTGACTACACGAACCTTTGTTGGCAAAGTAATGTCTCTGCTTTTGAATATGCTATCTAGGTTGGTCATAACTTTCCTTCC
>NW_011494753.1:9662637-9662763 GCF_000754665.1 Bison bison bison | reverse complement strand
AGCTTTAAGCCAACTTTTTCACTCTCCTCTTTCACTTTCATCAAGAGGCTTTTTAGTTCCTCTTCCTTCCTGCCATAAGGGTGGTGTCATCTGCATATCTGAGGTTATTGATATTTCTCCCAGCAA
>NW_011494753.1:9657510-9662349 GCF_000754665.1 Bison bison bison | reverse complement strand
CAGGGTGACAATATACAGCCTTGACGAACTCCTTTTCCTATTTGGAACCAGTCTGTTGTTCCATGTCCAGTTCTAACTGTTGCTTCCTGACCTGCATACAAATTTCTCAAGAGGCAGATCAGGTGGTCTGGTATTCCCATCTCTTTCAGAATTTTCCACAGTTTATTGTGATCCACACAGTCAAAGGCTTTGGCATAGTCAATAAAGCAGAAATAGATGTTCTTCTGGAACTCTCTTGCTTTTTCCATGATCCAGCGGATGTTGGCAATTTGATCTCTGGTTCCTCTGCCTTTTCTAAAACCAGCTTGAACATCAGGAAGTTCACAGTTCACATATTGCTGAAGCCTGGCTTGGAGAATTTTGAGCGTTACTTTACTAGCTGTGAGATGAGTGCAATTGTGTGGTAGTTTGAGCATTCTTGGGCATTGCCTTTCTTTTGGGATTGGAATGAAAACTGACCTTTTCAGTCCTGTGGCCACTGCTGAGTTTTCCAAATTTGCTGGCATATTGAGGGCAGCACTTTCACAGCATCATCTTTCAGGATTTGGAATAGCTCCACTGGAATTCCATCACCTCCACTAGCTTTGTTCGTAGTGATGCTTTCTAAGGCCCACTTGACTTCACATTCCAGGATGTCTGGCTCTAGGTCAGTGATCACGCCATCGTGATTATCTGGGTCATGAAGATCTTTTTTGTACAGTTCTTCTGTGTATTCTTGCCATCTCTTCTTTATATCTTCTGCTTCTGTTAGGCTCATACCATTTCTGTCCTTTATCGAGCTCATCTTTGCATGAAATGTTCCTTTGGTATCTCTGATTTTCTTGAAGAGATCCCTAGTCTTTCCCATTCTGTTGTTTTCCTCTATTTCTTTGCATTGATAGCTGAAGAAGGCTTTCTTATCTCTTCTTGCTATTCTTTGGAACTCTGCATTCAGATGTTTATATCTTTCCTCTTCTCCTTTGCTTTTCACTTCTCTTCTTTTCACAGCTATTTGTAAGGCCTCCACAGATAGCCATTTTGCTTTTTTGCATTTCTTTTCTATGGGGATGGTCTTGATCCCTGTCTCCTGTACAATGTCATGAACCTCATTCCATAGTTCATCAGGCACTCTATCTATCAGATCTAGGCCCTTAAATGTATTTCTCACTTCCACTGTATAATCATAAGGGATTTGATTTAGGTCATACCTGAATGGTCTAGTGGTTTTCCCTACTTTCTTCAATTTCAGTCTGAATTTGGCAATAAGGAGTTCATGGTCTGAGCCACAGTCAGCTCCTGGTCTTGTTTTTGCTGACTGTATAGAGCTTCTCCATCTTCGGCTGCAAAGAATATAATCAATCTGATTTCGGTGTTGACCATCTGGTGATGTCCATGTATAGAGTCTTCTCTTGTGTTGTTGGAAGAGGGTGTTTGTTATGACCAGTGCATTTTCTTGGCAAAACTCTATTAGTCTTTGCTCTGCTTCATTCCATCTTCCAAGATTGTGACATATGTTGCAATAATTTTTCACAAGTTTGCTGCCTGTAAATCAAATATGCTTGTACTCATTTTTGATATAGAAACATTAAAAATTACTTTTTCAAATAATAATTTATTTATCAGCCTTTCTTAGAATGTTTCTGGATTTCTAGTCATTACCAGAAAGGCTTTTCCCACTCTCATATGAAGGAATTTCCTTGTGCTTATTTCCAGCGCATGTATGGTTTTATGCTGTATATTTGAAAATACAAATATCTATTCAAACTTTATTCTGGTGGTTTCTATGAAGTGTTACTTTAACTTAACCTCTTAACAAATGACTTGTTCAAAAATCTTTGTTAAAAGTCCATTTCTCCCCTCATGATTCGAAATGCTACCTTATTAGAAACTACATTTCCATAGATGCTTGTGAACGTTCCTGAGATCTTTCATTCTGTTTCACTAGTCTCTGTCTGTTCATCATTCAGCTCCACACTGTCTTCCAGAAAGTTTTTAAACTCCCATAGGCTGTCTCCCACACTATTCCTTTTTCTTGGTGGCATAATTTCCCTAGTTATTCTTTCATACTGATTTTTCTCAGAAATTTCAGAGATTGTCTAGGACTTGTATAACATCAAGAGAAAAATTAGATTGATTTTTAAAATCACATTATCTTATTTTATATCATACTTATGTATTATCTTTGGGAGAATCAGAACCTTTTTTTGGTGTAGATCCATCCGATCCAAGAACTAAGAACACCTTGATGTTTCTAAGTCTGTGTTTTTCAGAAGTACTTTAACATTTGTTTTGTTTTTCAGAAGTACTTTATCGTCTTGCACAGATACGTTTTTTACAACTCTGGTTAAATTTTTCCTAAGCGTCGTGTCTTCCTCTGTTGCTACTGTACAGATTTTCTTTTCAGTGATCTTCAAGCTGGTTATCATTTGTTTAGGCGAAAGGTACACGTTTCCAGTTTTTTGATTTTTTTGATTTTTGGCTGTGATGGGTTCTGTCGCTGCGTATGGGCTCCCTCGACTTGCCCAGAGAGGGCGCTACTCTAGCTGTGGTGCGTGGGCTTCTCACCGAGGTGGCTTCTCGTTGCAGAGCACAGGGTGCACAGCTTCAGTTGCTCAGCAGCATGTGGAATCTTCCTGGACCAGGAAGATTGGCAGGTGGATTCTTATCCACTGGACCGCCAGGGTAGTCTCTGTACAGATTTCAATTCTGAACCAATCTCAAGCTTATAGAAAAGCTACAATTGCAATACAAAAACTTTTGTTTTCCAGAACCATTTGCAAGTAAAGTTACCGACATGATACTTCATTGCTTTTCAAATACTTTAGAGTGTAATTCCTAAAACAAGGACATTCTTACAGAACCACATTCAAACCATCAAACCCAGGAAATTAACATCGATGTCATCATCTAATCCTCAGACGCAGAGAAACCTGGCTCATCACCTTTAATGTGCTGACTTATCTGATTAGTCTACAAAGAGATTCATACAACATATCTCTCACCCCTCTTCCACAAGTGCAAGACCCTGCTGCCCCCAGCTAGGCTCTGGTGATCCACACCAGCCAGCCCCTTGGTACCAACAGCCATTTCACCATATTTGTCCTGCTCTGACATATCCTACCAGACTGCCCCCAAACCCATGATGGCCTATAAATTCCCCTTGATCAGAAACCAACTTGTAGCCCGTCCCTTGTGTGAACACCCTCTTCACCCTAGTGGGGCATCCACTCTGCACCACACATGTATTCTGGTTACCTGATCCAGGCTGCCCACTGCAGAGTAGGGTGAGAAGTGTGTGCACTCAGGAGAGAGGCCTGGCGTGAGCACATTCTCACTCCACACAGGCTTGGCGTGGACACCCCACCCTGGTGTGCTGTGGCTCTCCTGCCAGAATCCTTATTGGCAGTGGGCTTTGTTTCTTTAACATGTTGTTGCTTTTGTTGGGGGAGTGGGCAGGAGGTGTGAATCAAGATGTTTAGGACCTACAATATTTTCAACTCCATGACTCTCTTCACCTTTTCCATTATGAGGACATGACCAGGGTGATTTGGTTTGCAAATGGTATAGGGACATCAGAATGCCATTTTCTGGGTAGTGGTGGGGGAATTCTGCTTTGCCTCCCTGGCATCCTTTCTCACTTCATGTGGGATTCCCTTCCCACAGGCTCTTCTTCCCTGACTGCAACACTCCTAATGGGGGTGATGTCTAGGGCCCTTCTATTTTTAACTGGTAGGAGCTCTTGATTGCCTCAAGGAGTGGAATACGGTAGAACAGATGCCTTATGACATCAAAGTCTAGGTAATGAACACAGCCTGTGCCTGGCTCATTTCTTGGCAGATGCTCATCTGGGGGCAAAGCAAGCCCATATTGTGAGGGAGACTAACAATCCCACAAATGAAGACTGCTTGAGGGACCTTCATGGCAAGAAGCCAACATGCCCAGTGAGCAGCCAGCACCATCCACTCAGCATATGTGAGTGAGCCTTCAAGAGATTCAGCCTCCAGGCTTGAAGCCTCCCTGATACCAAGGGAGCAGAGGGGTGCTATCCACATTGCACCCTGACCAAATGCAGATTCTTGGGTAACAGTAACATTGCTGTTCTTTTTTAAACTACTCAGTTCTTTAGTAATGGCAATAAGCCCTCTTCAGCATCACTCTCACACCATTCTGTCCATCCCACACCATGAATCTCACCATCCTTGTCTGATCATGGTAGTTTTGTCTCTTCAACCAGAAGCAAGAAATCTTATCTCCAATGCTTCCCACAGTCTCACACACAAAGGGACCTCAATCTACAATACCCTGGTGTAAATTCTTTTGCACAATGAAAGAAACTACAAGCAAGATGAAAAGACAGCCCTCAGAATGGAAGAAAATAATAGCAAATGAAACAACTGACAGAGGATTAATCTCCAATATACACAAGCAGCTCATGCAGCTCAATATCAGAAAAATAAACAATCCAATTGAAAAGAGGGTAGAAGAACTAAACAGACATTTCCCCAAAGAAGACATACAGATGGCTATTAAATACACGAAAAGATGCTCAGCATTGCCCATTATTAGAGAAATGCAAATCAAAACTACAATAAGGTATCATCTCATCCCAGTCAGAATGGCCATCATCAAAAAGTCTACAAACAATAAATGCTGGAGAGGCTGTGGAGAAGAGAGAACCCTCTTGCACTCTGGGTAGGAATGCAAATTGATACAGTCACTAGGTAGAACAGTATGCAGACTCCTTAAAGAACTGCTGCTGCTGCTGCTAAGTCACTTTAGTCATGTCCGACTCTGTGCGACCCCATGGACTGCAGCCTACCAGGCTTCTCCGTCCCTGGGATTCTCCAGGCAAGAACACTG
>NW_011494753.1:9653364-9657410 GCF_000754665.1 Bison bison bison | reverse complement strand
CAGGGGTTGCCATTTCCTTCTCCAATGCATGAAAGTGGAAAGTGAAAGTGAAGTCGCTCAGTCGTGTCTGACTCTTAGCGACCCCATGGACTGCAGCCTACCAGGCTTCTCCACCCATGGGATTTTCCGGGCAACGGTACTGGAGTGGGGTGCCATTGCCTTCTCCTAGGAACAAAATTATCATATGACGCAGCACCTCAGTCCTGGGCATATACCCTAAGAAAACCATAATTGAAAAAGGTGTATATACCCCAGTGTTCAGTGCAGCACTACTTGCAATTGATGGACTTGGAAGCAACCTAGATGTTGCAACCTAGATCAACAGATGAACGGATAAAGAAACTATGGTACATATACACAATGGAATGTTACGCAGCTATAAAAAGGAATGCATTTGAATCCATTCAAATGAGGTGGATGCACCTAGAACCTATTGTATGGAGTGAAATAAGTCAGAAAGAGGAAGACACATATAGTATATTAATGCATATGTATGAACTCTTCCTATGTAATAGAAAGATGGTACTGATGATCCTATTTGCAGGGCAGCAAAGGAGATACAGACATAAAGAGCAGACTTACGGTCACAGTGATGGAGGGAGAATGTGGGATGACTTGAGGGTGTAGTATTGAAACATATATATTACCTTTTGTAAAGATAAAATAAATAGCCAGTGGGAATTTGCTGCATGATGCAGGTAACCCAAAGCCAGTGCTCTGTGACAACCTCTGGAGGTGGGATGGAGAGGGAGGTGGGAAGGCGGTTTAAGGGGGAGGGGACATTTATACCTATGGCTGATTCATTATGACATATGGCAGAAACCATCACAATATTGTAAAGCAATTTTCCTCCACTTAAAAATGAAATAAAATTGTTAAATAAATAATGACCCTGGTGATCTAAAGAGAACCACAGAAATGAAGACATTCTTGAATCTTTCATCATGAGCGCCAGGATGTTGGGTCTCAAAGATCTGGTACTTGCTGATACGACCTCTCACTACTCCTACTTGTAGCGATTTTCTTGTTTTCTGCCGAGTAATGGCACTAAACCAAGAGCTTATGGGTGCCTCTGTGGTGACCACTAAGTACGTACTCCACTCAGACCCCAAGACCTGATCAGACAGAGGTGTAAGGCTTTCAGAAAAGTCTCAGGTGGTAAAAACCACACCAGAGCAGACACTTAGGATTAAAAGACCAGACAGAAGCAGCAGCTATTCAGAATCTGATCAGCCTTCCTAGAGAGATGGTCCTGTTCCTGCTCCTGGCGGCCCTTCCTCTGTTCCCCACTGGGGAGGCAGGTGAGTGACAGTCCCATCCTCAGAGGCCCAGACCCACCCCACATGGCACAGACCTGCTCAGACGCTACACTCATGCACGCCCTGGCCCTGGTCCATGTAAGGAAATTTCTGAATTCAGGTCAAATTCCCTCAAAGCCCAACAAATCTGGGCCCATCTCCCCTCTCTAGCCTTTGGCTCCATGAGCACAGCGGGCAGGCTGGAATCTTTCTTTCAGGGAAAATCATCGAGGGCCAAGAGGCCAAGCCTCACTCCTGTCCCTACATGGTGTTTCGTCAGTTCAAGACTTCAGGGAAACGTTACAGCTGTGGGGGTTTCCTCATGCATGAGGACTTCGTGCTGACAGCGGCTCACTGCCTGGAAAGGTGAGGAGCAGTGCCGGGCCCCCAAACCTCTGTTGAGCCCTCCCAGGGAACCCTCTTCTCAGGGGCTGCTGATCTTGGCTACCAGCAACACAGGAAGTTCTTCGGAGGACAGGTGAGCCTTGGGGAGAGATGGACAGGTCAATGCCAGTGATGCATAGAAAGAAGGAACTGATCAAACCTGAGACAGAAGGAAGCCAAGGTTGTACCTGGAGTCCAGAGTGCAAATGTGAGAAGTTCACGTTTTCCTTAGAGACAGCCAAGCCTGTGCAGGATTGAACACCCTCCGTGGACTCCAGGAACTACCACCCTGCCCAGGCTGCCAGAAGCAGGCAGCACAGAGAAGCCCAGACCCAGGGTCCATTGTCTAGAATTCTCTCCCCAGACCTGCCCTGTTCCCAGCAGTGCTCTGTCCTTCAGGCTCCTGGTCTGTATTTCCTGTGACTCCCCTTCCCTCTCTGCTATGTATGCAGATCAATTAAGGTCACACTGGGGGCCCACAACATCAAGAAGAAGGAGAGGACCCAGCAGGTCATCCGGCTAAGAAGAACCATCCCTACCCAGGCTATAATAGTGAGACGTATGCCAACGACCTCATGTTACTGCAGGTGGGACACGCGGCTGCACTGGTTCTGGGACACTTTCCTCCCAGGGTTCTGCATCCCCCATGACTCATCCCTGACCTTCCTTCTATACGTCCCCTTCTGTGGTCCCAGGGCTGGTGGAAGGCAACTCCACAAATGTCCTGCAGTTTCTGTGGGCCATCAGTAGGTGAGAATGCCTTTCCTCTACCTTCAGCTGAAGAGAAGGGCCAAAGTGACCGCTGCTGTGAGCACCATCAGCCTGCCCAGCAGCTCAGATATGGTGAACCCAGGGATGCTGTGCAGTGTGGCTGGCTGGGGACTCCTCCGTGTGAGTGTCTCCACCGCAAACAAACTGCAGGAGGTAGAGCTTGAAGTCCAAAGGGATGAGAAATGCAAATCTCGCTATGAAGTTTACAACACCGACACCCAGATATGTGTGGGAAACCCAAGGATGAGGAAGAAGGCTATGAATGTGAGTAACACACCTTTATGCATGCAAAGCCCTGGGCACAGCCAAGCTGTGGGGATGGGGAGCAGTGGGAATGAGCCTCGTCCCCAGCCTGTCCTCCTATCTGGTCTCTGTCCCGTGTCCCTGGGGGGTAAACACTGCCCCACAGTCACATATGGGTGGAGGCTTCCTGCAGGAGGAGGGGGATTGTCAGGGCCAGATTGAAACATCAGGACCAACAAAGCCCTGATATCAGCCAGGGCCCCTAACAGGGACCACACCCCAGGGTCGCAGGGAGACCAGACCTGAAGAAGGTGAGCTCAGCCCTTGCTCTCTCTGCCCCCAGGGTGACTCTGGGGGCCCCCTCGTATGTAATGGTGTGGCCCCGGGGCATTGTGTCCTATGGAGAAGATACACCTCCAGATGTCTACACCAGAATCTCAAAGTTTCAGCAATGGATCAAAGAAACAATGAAAATGTACAGACTGCAGGGACCAGACTGAGGTCCCCCAGGATTGATCTGTCCATCTTCCCTGGAGTAGAGGTGTTGGGTGGAGGAGGGCTGCCTGGAACTTAATAAAGTTTTATCTTTTGAGCAGAAATCACTGATTCCTCCTTTATTCACATACTCATTAGGCACCTACTCTGCCAGGGAAACATCTGTTCACATTTCTGATCTGTCACCAGCTTCCCCCTCTGGCACATACACCACCCCTCTCACCCCCACCTTCCATCTCTGGAATAAAACTTCTACTGTACCAATAGCCAGCTCCCTCCAGCCACATGTCCCCAGTGCCAGCTCCCCCTGCAGGCTGCCCGTGAGCTCCATCAGAGAAGGGAGACCCCTCCTCAGGAGTATAGGTCTCTCGATTCCCACCCTTGTGTGTCATCCATACGCCCTCCTCCTCGTCCACACCTACTCCCCTCCCCCACATCCCAGTGCCCAGGGGGCAACAGAAGAGAATCCAGATTTGGAAAGGGGATCCCCAGAGAAACTCTGGGGTTGAGGGGGCACTTGTCCACCCTAACAGAAATGGGGAGGTTTACAAAGGTGTGGTTCACCCCATGAGTGTTCCCTCCCTGCATCAGAGCAGGCAGAGGTCAGAAGCCTGAGAAAGTTTCAGGAGGCCTTCAGTATTCCCTGGTGGCTCAGACGGTAAAGCGTCTGTGTGCAGTACAGGAGACCCGGGTTCAATCCCTGGGTCGGGAAGATCCCCTGGAGAAGGAAATGGCAACCCACTCCAGTATTCTTGCCTGGAAAATCCCATGGACAGCGGAGCCTGGTAGGCTACTGTCCATGGGGTCGCAAAGAGTCAGAAACGACTGAGCGACTTCACTTCACTTCAGTATTCC
>NW_011494753.1:9646008-9653264 GCF_000754665.1 Bison bison bison | reverse complement strand
CCCAGCTTGAGTGCCTGTCACAGCCCTGTCTTGGAGTCCTGGGCCCAGGGCCCTGTGCAGCCTCTGGTGTCCTGAGGGCACATCCTCCTTCAGCCCCAAGTGACCTTGAGGGAGCTTTTCCACCTTGGGCTGAGGTAGCTGCTCCCACCTTCATTGCTCGCATGTGTGTGTGTGTGTGTGTGTGTGTGTGTGTGTGTGTGTGTAAATATATTTATCTCCAAAGGAAAGTCACTGTAAAGCAATATTTGGTTTCATGGTATCCTAAAGTTTCAAAGGTGTCTATACCGATAGACTATTGGATATTTTTTTTTTCTATTTTTCATCAATCTTGAGGTTTTACTACAGGTACATATTGAGAAAACCAACATCACTTTTAAAACATACACCTTAGAGAGCACTGAGGGGAAGTGGTTTGCTGAACATGAGAATGGAGAGTGAGCTTCAACCATCACAAAATGTGTTTTGGGTAGAAAGTAACACATATTCATCAAAACAATATTCCTCATAAATGGAACATATTCATCACAGAAAGACAACTAAAACAGAACATATATATATATCAGAAAATAAAAATTACTAAGAATTTCACAATCTCAGATCATCATCACTAATGCTTAAGCATATTTTCTTCCACTATTTTTCTATTTATTCATAAGATGCGCTTGCTTTAATTCCCTTGGGATTGGGTTGTTTAGAGCTCCTAATGCCATCCTTTCCATTCCTCTTTCTTCTGTCCTCATACTGGTGAGAGTGTGGGGGTCATCTGCACATGTTTAGGATGGCCTGGCCCAGAGACAGCAGATATATGGCTCTCTGGCCTCTGGACAGGGAATACTTAGTGGGCAGTAAGTATTAGATGATGGGCATCTGTTTCCCCTTCACCACTCACCAGTCACCAGTATTTCTGGAGAGGAAGCCCCTCCTGACTCACAAACACCCTGATTCAGGTGGGACAGCCCCAGGTGAGCTTGAGGGGCGCTGGATACCTCAGCAAAACCCAATCATGTCCCTCATTGCTGAAGGACCCAGTGATGTTTTTTTTCTGGTTCAGTGAATATCAAGTCCAGGACTTTCATTCAAAATTTTCAGATAATAAAGGCTCTCTTTTTTCAGAATACTTATATTTAAACAAGAGATTCTAAATCCTGCAAAAATGTGAGGCTGGAACCCTGGCAAGATAGGAAATGGGGTTGCTGTTTGGGCCACTTGCGTGAGTCCAGGCCTCTCTGCTCCTAGAGCAAGTGCAGTCTCTGCCTCACCCTCGGCCCCAAGCAGAGCCCCACACTGTAGTCCTCACGCACGTGTCCTCTGCCCATTGATTCTAGGTCTCCTCCAGCCCCTGAGCTTCCCAAGTACAGGAGCCAAGTCGCTGAATCCCTGACCCTCACCTATTGGGTAATTCTTCATGCTTTCCCCAGAATCAACGAAGACCCAAGAAGGGAGAAATGCAGACCCTCCTGAATCAGTCACTGAGGGCCTCTGAGGACCCAACTCCTCCCCTGGCTGCAACACGGCCTCCACTTTCTTCCTGTTCCTCTTGCTCTGTGACTCAGCGGTGGGGGTGCAAGGGTGGTGACTGTGTCGTTCTCACCTACCCCACAGCAGAGAACATGGGCACACGTGGCATGCTCACACCTGGCTGGGGGGAGCACAGCTCTGGGGGGTCTGTGGGGGCACCGAGCCTCCCCTGCTTCCTTCCCCTGTGCTTTGTGTCTGGAAGGAAGAAACCCCAGCAGCTCTGACCTGGGCAAATCTTCTGGAAGATGCAGCTACTCCTGCTCCTGATGGCCTTTCTTCTGCCTCCTGGGCTGGGATATGTGAGTGACCGTCCCCATTCCTGACAGGGTAGCACATCTCACTAAACCTCTCCAAGTCCTGGTCCTTCTGCTCAGCTCCAATTTCTGAACCAGCTCCCATCCTAACTGAGACTACAAGCTCGATGCTGCACAGACATTCAGCAAGGATGGGTGGTAGGAAGCAAGCTTTCACTAAAAGCTTTTTAGCTCTTAGCCTCTCTCACCACGGGTAAAGTGGGTTGTACATTTGCTGGAGGATGTGCTACAAAGCACAAGTAGGAAAATTCCTCACTCCAGCCAGGAAAGGACAACTCAGACAAACCATCTACAGCGCGGGAGTTCTCAGTGGACCCAGCTTAAGAACCAGAGAAACTTGTCAGTTTCCCCGCCCTTCACTCCTGCCCAGGAGAGGAGCCCAGGGTGTCACTGGTCAGAAATGGCTACATGGCAGCACCCAAAGCTCTCTGGGTGTCGTTACTCTTCCCCAGGCCCTAAGCAGTTCATTTTCTGCCCCAGTGTCTTTGGCATGTCCTCCCCCATTCCTGTGGTCTTAAATCCCACCAGTACTATCCCCACCAAACCTCAGCCAAAAGCTAATTGGAGGCCATTCAGGCGTCCAGTCAACAGATGTTTACTGAGATCCTCAGATGCGTTATGCCGTAGGACATGAGGATTTTAGAAAACCCAACTCCATAAATTCATAGGTGGATTATCAGAAAATGGCACCAATCAGGATGTTAGCAGAGGCTCAGAGGGGTCCAGGAGACTCCATGAGAATGAGGGCTCATCAGGGAGTCCCATCCATGATCTTCTGGGCTCCACTCTCTAGAAGGCACTTTCGGGCCCCTCCATATGTGTGTGTGACTCAGGATGTGGAAAACAGTACTGAGATTTGGGGTTCAGAAAAGGTTATCCCACTGCAGTGAGAACCTGGGGGACTCTCCCTTAGTGTCTTTTGGGCACTGTGGACCCACCTTGACTGCCACCTTCCCGAACCTCCCTTCTAACCATAGCCTCTCCCATCTCCCCATCTTTCAGCCTTTTCTTTCAGAGGAGATCACTGGGGGCCATGAGGCCAAGCTCCTACATGGCTTTGGTTCAGTTTCTGGGTGAAAAGAGTTGGAAGAGGTGTGGCAGTGTTCTCATACAAAAGGACTTTGTTCTGACAGCTGCTCACTGCATAGGAAGATGAGAGGCAGTAGCCAGCCTACCCTACCTGAAGCTTGGACAGGGATCCGTCCTCTCCCCAGGAGCTGAGCCCAGGGGTACCCCTCCTTCACTCCAGGATCCTGGAAATCAGGACCACAAGAGCTCATCAGACAAGCCATCTTATGAGCAGGACTAGGATGATGAAAAGCTGAGAAACAGGACAAGAAAGGTTTTGAGGTCAGTGGGTCGGAGGTGAGAACAAGAGACAGGTTGAGAAGAGTTGACCCACAATGGCCAAATAAAGCATCAGAGAAGGATGAGAGTGTGCAGTGAGAGCCAAAACCCAAATTCAGAGTCGCTTCACAATATTGCTGAGAAAGCTCCCGGAGCCCTGCCCTCATGTCCCTGAGAAGCACAGGGCCCAGAGTCACTCAGCCCCAGGACCTTCTGTCACCTCAATTCCCCCTCAGCTGCTGCCCTGCCCTGGTCTCAGCTGCCTATCACAGATCCTGGGCTGTATCTCTAGTGACCCCATGATCCCCACACCTCTGCTCTGGTCTCTGAGCAGCTCAATCTTCGTCACCCTGGGGGCCCACAACATGAAACAGCAGGAGAGGACCCAGCAGGTCATCTGGGTGAGGAGGGTCATCCGCCACCCAGACTATAATCCTAAGAACTTCTCCAACGACATCATGTTACTGCAGGCAAGGAAAACTCCCCACTGGCCCTGCCCTCCTGGGATCAGATTGCCCTTCCAGGATCTCCTGCCCTTTCATCCCTCCCATCCTGGCTGCCTGACCAGTCCCTGTGGCTCAGGAGAGAGCGGAGACAGATCAACGTCACTGCCCTGTCCAGGCGTGGGGACCACTGGCTGAGCCAGACTCTTGCCTCTTCCCATAGCTGGAGAGAAAGGCCAAGCAGACTGCAGCTGTGAGGCAGCTCCGCCTGCCCAGGGCCATGGCCTGCATGAAGCCAGGACAGACCTGCAGTGTGGCCAGCTGTGGGGAAGGACTCCATGGGCACCTACCCTAACTCACTGCAGGAGGTAAAGCTGACCATGCAGGAGATTCAAATGTGTTAGTCCCACTTACACTACTATTACACCAATGCCATCCAGCTATGTATAGGGGACCCAAAGACAAAGAAAGCTTCTTTTAAGGTGAGAATAACATCTACTTTGCTTGGATCTGGGGAGAAGTGTGTTTGCAGAAGATCTGGGACCTGGGGACTGCCTCACCCTCTAGACACCAAGACACATCCTGGGGCTAGTGTGTGAGTATGCTAGTGTGTGACATGAGTGCAATTGTGGGGCAGTTTCAACATTCTTTGGCATTGCCTTTCTTTGGGATTGGAATGAAAACTAATCCTTACCAGTCCTGTTGGCACTGGTGAGTTGTCCAAATTTGCTGACATATTGAGTGAGCACGTTCACAGCATCATCTTTTAGGATTTGAAATAGCTCAACTGGAATTCTATCACCTCCACTAGCTTTGTTCATAGTGATGTTTCCCACTTAAGAATGGAAACAACTTAGCAATGGAAACAGTGACAGACTTTCTTTTTGGGGGCTCCAAAATCACTGCAGATGGTGATTGTAGCCATGAAATTAAAAGACACTTGCTCCTTGGAAGAAAAGTTATGACCAACCTAGATAGCATATTAAAAAAGCAGAGACATTACTTTGCCAACAAATGTCTCTCTAGTCAAAGCTTTGGTTTTTCTAGTAGTCATGTATGGATGTGAGAGTTGGACTGTGAAGAAGGCTGAGGGCCGAAGAATTGATGCTTTTGAACTGTGGTGTTGGAGAAGACTCAGGAGAGTCTTTGGAATGAAAGGAGATACAACCAGTTCATCCGAAAGGAAATCAGTCCTGAATATTCATTGGATGGACGATGTTGAAGCTGAAACTCCAATACTTTGGCCACCTGATGCGAAGAACTGACTCATTGGAAAAGACCTTGATGCTGGGAAAGATTGAAGGCAGGAGGGGAAGGGGTCAACAGAGGAAGAGATGGTTGGATGGCATCACCGACTCAATGGACATAAGTTTGAGTAAACTCCAGGAGCTGGTGATGGACAGGAAGGCCTGGTGTGCTACAGTCCATAGGGTCTCAAAGAGTTGGACACAACTGAGCAACTGAACTGAATTGAACTGAAGGCACACTTGTCTTTGTACTCCAGGATGTCTGTCTCTAGGTGAGTGATCACACCATCATGGTTATCTGGGTCATTAAGGTCTTTTTTGTAATGTTCTTCTGTGTATTCTTGCCACTTCTTCTTAATATCTTCTGCTTCTGTTAGGCCTTTTCTGTTCTTTATTGTTCCCATCTTTGCATGAAATGTTCCCATTGGCATCTCTAATTTTCTTGAAGAGATCTGTAGTCTTCCCATTCTATTGTTTTCTTCTATTTCTTTGCATTGATCACTTCAGAAGGCTTTATCTCTCCTTGCTATTCTTTGGAACTGTGCATTCAGATGGATGTATCTTTCCTTTTCTCCTTTGCCTTTTGCTTCTCTTCTTTCCTCAACTATTTGTAAGGCCTCCTCAGACAACCATTTTACCTTTTTGCATTTCTTCTTCTTGGGGTTGGTTTTGATCATCACCTCCTGTACAACTTTATGAACCCCCATCCATAGTTCTTTAGGCATTCTATCTATCATATCTAATCCCTTGAATTTACTTGTCACTTCCACTGTAAAATCTTAAGAGATTTGATTTAGGTCATTACCTGAATGACGTGTTTTCCCTACTTTCTTCAACTGAAGTCTGAATTTTGCAATAAGCAGTTCATGATTTGAGCCACAGTCAGCTCCTGGTCTTGTTTTTGCTGACTGTATAGAGCTTCTCCATCTTCGGCTACAAAGAACATAATCAATCTGATTTCAGTATTGACCATCTGGTGATATCCATGTTTAGAGTCGTCTCTTATCTTGTTGGAAGAGGATGCTTGCTAGGACCACTGTGTTCTCTTGACAAAGCTCTGTTAGCCTTTGACCTGTTTCGTTCTGTACTCCAAGGTCAAACTTACTTGTTACTCCAAGTATCTCTTGACTTCCTACTTTTGCATTCCTGTCCCCATGATAAAAAGGACATCTCTTTTTGGTGTTAGTTCTAGAGGGTCTTGTAGGTCTTTGTAGAACCATTCAGCTTCTTTGGCAGTACTGGCTGGGGCATAGACTTGGATTTCTGTGCTACTTAATGGTCTGCCTTGGAAACAAACAGAGATCATTCTGTCATTTTTGAGATTGAACTGAAGTACTGCATTTTGGACTCTCTTGTTGACTATGAGGACTACTCCATTTCTTCTAAGGCATTCATGCCCACAGGAGTAGATTTCATGGTCATCTGAATTAAACTTGCCTGTTTGGTCCATTTTAGTTCACTGATTCCTAAACTGTCAATGTTCACCCTTGCCATCTCCTGTTTGACCACTTCCAAGTTACCTTGATTCATGGGCCTAACATTCCAGGTTTCTATGCAATATTGTCCTTTATAGCATCAGATCTTACTTCCATCACAAGTCACATCCATACTGGGCATTGTTTTCACTTTGACTCAACCTCTTCATTCTTTCTGGAGCTATTTCTCTACTCTTCTCCAGTAGCATATTGGTCACCAACCGATATGGGGAGTTCATCTTTCAGTATCATATCTTTTTGCCTTTTCATATTGTTCATGGGGTTCTCACGACAAGAATACTGAAGTGGTTTGCCATTCCCTTTTCCAATAGACCGTATTTTGTCAGAAGTCTCCACCGGTCTGTCTTGGGTGGCCCTACATGGCACAGCTCATAGTTTCATTGGGTTAAACAAGTCTGTGATCCAAGTGATCAGTTTGGTTAGTTTGAAAGAGAACCTTTCATCCTGTCCCTTTAGTCATAGCTGGTCTCTGGGCCAAGATTCCCTGCTGGTCAGCTGGGGCCTTTTGAGTTAGAAAGGGCTCCTGTCCTTAGTAGGACTGAAAAGCACATTTTTCATTTATCAATACAAATGCTGGTAGATCACCTACTAAGTGCTGGACACTATGATTGTACAGTGGTACAGTGGACACAATACAGGTTCTACTGTCTGAGCTCATTCAGGATAAAAACTCTCAACAAACTTGGTACAGAGGAAATATATCTCAGCAAAATACAGGCTGTTTATGACAGATCCACATTGGGCTTCCCTTGTGGCTCAGACATTAAAAGCCTGCCTGCAATGCAGGAGACTCAGGTTCAATCCCTGGGTGAGGAAGATCCTCTGGAGAAGGGAATGGCTACCACTCCAGTATTCTTGCCTGGAGAATTCCATGGACAAAGGAGCCCAATG
>NW_011494753.1:9645511-9645908 GCF_000754665.1 Bison bison bison | reverse complement strand
GTGAAAAGCTGAAAGCTTTTCCCCTAAGATTAGGAACAAAACAGAAATCCTAAAAAGGCTTCTAGCTATTCTTCAGTTCAGTTCAGTTCAGTTCAGTCGCTCAGTCATGTCCGACTCTTTCCGACCCCATGAATTGTAGCATGCCAGGTCTCCCAGTCTATCACCAACTGCCAGAGTTCACTCAGATCACGTCCATCGAGGCAGTGATGCCATCCAGCCATCTCATCCTCTGTCGTCCCCTTCTCCTCTTCCCCCCAATCCCTCCCAGCATCAAGCATTGGTCTTTACCAATGAGTCAACTCTTCGGCATGAGGTGGCCAAAGTACTGGAGTTTCAGCTTCAGCATCATTCCCTTCAAAGAAATCCCAGGGCTGATCTCCTTCAGAATGGACTGGTT
>NW_011494753.1:9643589-9645310 GCF_000754665.1 Bison bison bison | reverse complement strand
TCGGCGCTCAGCCTTCTTCACAGTCCAACTCTCACATCCATACATGACTACTGGAAAAACCATAGCCTTGACTAGACGGACCTTTGTTGGCAAAGTCATGTCTCTGCTTTTCAATATGCTATATAGGTTTGTCATAAATTTTCTTCTAAAACTAAGCGTCTTAAATTTCATGGCTGCAGTCACCATCTGCAGTGACTTTAGAGCCCAAAAAAATAAAGCCTGACACTGTTTCCACTGTTTCCCCATCTATTTCCCATGAAGTGATGGGACCGGATGCCATAATCTTTGTTTTCTGAATGTTGAGCTTTAAGCCAACTTTTTCACTCTCCACTATTCCTAAACCCTAAACTCAGCAAACTTCCTTTGCCATAAACATTTCCTTCACAAACAGGTCTCAGATAACAATCCTTCCCATGGCCTCAAGCTGTGTCCTATGTGCTCATCCTGTAACATTCTTTGTAAAGATCCTTGAACAAATGTCAATGGTTACTTTATAGATTATTTTCTGGGCACAACTGCAGAAGGGTCTGTGCTTTCTCATGCTTCTCTTAAGAACAATAAGCACCTTAACATTCTTTCCAGCCAATTCAACCGAAGAAAGGAAAGAACAAGTCAGAATCACAAGGCCTAACTCCTTCATCCCGGGTCTGTGCCTGTGGAACAAGGAGAGGAGATTGGGGGCCGTGCCTCCATTTTGTCAGTAATGCCTAATGTGGCTCCCGACAGCTGCACTCAATATGCCAGCAAATTAGGAAAAGTCAGCAGTGGCCACAGGATTAGAAAAGGTCAGTTCTATTCCAATCCCAAAGAAAGGCAATGCCAAAGAATGCTCAAACTACCACACAATTGCACTCATCTCACACACTAGTAAAGTAACGGTCAAAATTCTCCAAGCCAGGCTTCAGCAATACATGAACCATGAACTTCCAGATGTTAAGCTGGTTTTAGAAAAGGCAGAGGAACCAGAGGTCAAATTGCCAACATGCACTGGATCATCGAAAAAGGAAGAGAGTTCCCGAAAAACATCTATTTCTGCTTTATTGAATATGCCAAAGCCTTTGACTGTGTGGATCACAATAAACTGTGGAAAATTCTGAAAGAGATGGGAATACCAGAGCACCTGACCTGCCTCTTGAGAAACCTATATGCAGGTCAGGAAGCAACAGTTAGAACTGGACATGGAACAAGAGTCTGGTTCCAAATAGGAAAAGGAGTTTGTCAAGACTGCATAGTGTCACCCTGCTTATATAACTTATATGCAGAGTACATCATGAGAAACGCTGGGCTGGAAGAAGCACAAGCTGGAATCAAGATTGCCGGGAGAAATATCAATAACCTCAGATATGCACATAACACCACCTTCACGGCAGAAAGTGAGGAAGAACTAAAAAGCCTCTTGATGAAAGTGGAAGAGGAGAGTGAAAAAGTTGGTCTAAAGCTCAACATTCAAAAAACTAAGATCATGGCATCCTGTCCCATCACTTCATGGGAAATAGATGGTGAAACAGTGGACACAGTGGCTGACTTTATTTTTCTGGGCTCCAAAATCACCCCAGATGGTGATTGCAGCCATGAAATTAAAAGACGCTTGTTCCTTGGAAGGAAAGTTATGACCAACCTAGACAGCATATTCAAAAGCAGAGACATTACTTTGCCAACAAAGGTCCGTCTAGTCAAGGCTATGGTTTTTCCAGTAGTCATGTGAGAGTTGGACTATAAAG
>NW_011494753.1:9641479-9643294 GCF_000754665.1 Bison bison bison | reverse complement strand
CTTTGGCCATCTGATGTGAAAAGCTGACTCATTTGAAAAGGCCATGATGCTGGGAAAGATGGAGGGCAGGATGAGAAGGGGACGACAGAGGATGAGATGGTTGGATGGCATCAGTGACTCAATGGACATGGGTTTGGGTGGACTCCGGGGGTTGGTGATGCACAAGGAGGCCTGGCATGCTGCACTTCATGGGGTAGCATAGAATCGGACATGACGGAGTGACTAAACTGAACTCAGCATCTTTTTATGTACCTGTTGGCCATCTTCATGTCTTCTTTGGAAGAATGTCTATTCAGATGTTCTAGCCATTTAAAAAATTACTTTTATTGAAATATAGGTGATTTACATGCTGTGTTAATTTCTGCTGTACAGAAATGTGGTTCAGTTATTCATATATATCCTTTTTTATATCCTTTTCCATTATGGTATATCACAGGTTACTGAGTATAATCCCCTGTGCTCTGCCTATTTTTCAGTTGGGTTATTTTCTCTTTTAATATTGAGTTGTATGAGTTCTTTATATGTTTTAAATGTTAGCCACTTATGAGACATATCATTTGTAAATACTTTCTCCTAGTCAGTAGGTTTCCTTTTGTTTTGTTAATGATTTCCTTTACTATGCTAAAGCTTTGAAGTTTGATTAGGTCCCATTTGCTCCTTTTGCTTTTGTTTCCCTTGCCTGAGGAGAAATAGCCACAAAAGTATTGCTAAGACCTGACCAAAGAGTGCACTGCTTGTGTTTTCTTCTAAGAATTTAATCGTTTCTGTCTTGAACAAGTTTGAGTTTGTCTCCGTGTATGGTGTGAGAAATGTTCTAATTTTATTCCTTTATGTGTAGCTGTCCCGTTTTGCCAAAATGACTTATCAGAGACTGTCTTTCCTCTATTGTATGTATCTTGCCTCCTTTGTGATATAAACTGACCTTACATATGTGGATCCATTTCTGGGCCCTCCATTCTGTCCCATTGGTCTATGTGTCTGCTTTGTGCCACTTTCATACCCTTTTGATTACAGTAGCTTTATAGTGTAGTCTGAACTGAGGGAGCATGATGAACAGTGAAAGTGCTAGCTGCTCACATGTGTCTGACTCTTTGCAACTCCAGGGACGGTAGCCCGCCAGGCTTCTCTGTCCCTGGAATTTTCCAGGCAAGAACACTGGAGGGATAGCCATTCCATTCTCCAGGGGATCTTCTTGACCCAAGGATAGAACCCCTGCTCTTGCATTGTAGGCAGAGTCTTTACCATTTGAGCCACCAGGGAAGCCTCAGGAAGCCTGATAACCCCATCTTCATTCTTTTTCCTCAACATTGCTTTGGCTCTAAGGGGTGTTTTGTTGTTCCAGATGAATTATTTGTGGGACTATTTGTTCTAGTTCTGAAAAATGTCATGGGTGTTTTCATACGTATTGCCTTAACTGTAGGTTGCTCGGAGTAGTTCACTCATTTTAGTAATAATAGCTTTTTCAATCCCTGAACATGCAATATCTTTCCATTTATTGGTATTGTCTTCAAATTCCTTCAGTCAGTGTTTTACAGATTTTAGAGTATAACACTTTCATGGGTAAATTTATTCATATTTATTTATAAATTTTGATTGGATTGTCATCCCCTTCTCCTCCTGCCCCCAATCCCTCCCAGCAACAGAGGCTTTTCCAATGAGTCAACTCTTCGCATGAGGTGGCCAAAGTACTGGAGTTTCAGCTTTAGCATCATTCCCTCCAAAGAAATCCCAGGGCTGATCTCCTTCAGAATGGACTGGTTGGATCTGCTTGCAGTCCAAGGGACTCTCAAGAGTCTTCTCCAACACCACAGTTCC
>NW_011494753.1:9638635-9641379 GCF_000754665.1 Bison bison bison | reverse complement strand
TCTTCATTTTCTGAATGTTGAGCTTTAAGCCAACTTTTTCACTCTCACTTTCACTTTCATCAAAAGGCTTTTTAGCTCCTCTTCACTTTCTGCCATAGGGTGGTGTCATCTGCATATCTGAGGTTATTGATATTTCTCCCGGCAATCTTGATTCCAGCTTGTGGTTTTCCAGCCCAGCGTTTCTCATGATGTACTCTGCATATAAGTTAAACAAGCAGGGTGACAATATACAGCTTTGACGTACTCCTTTTCCTATTTGGAACCAGTCTATATAGGATTCAGCAAATCCACACCTGGGTATATATCCAAAGTAAAGAAAAGCACGAATTCAATAAGTCATTAATATATGCACTACAATGTTCAGAAAAGCATTATTTACAAAAACCAAGCTATGAAATCAAGCTCAGCATCCATTAACAGATGAATGGATAGAGAAGGGGTGGCATATATATACACACAATAGTATCTACTCAGCCATAAAAAAATGAAATTTGTCCATTTGCAACAACATGAATGGACCTGTAAAGTATTACGTTTAGTGATATCAGGGAAGAATAACTACTGCACATTTTCACTTATATGTGGAATCTAAAATATAAAACAGTTGAACAAATTTAACAAAATAGAAACAGGCTCATAGATACAGAGAACAAATTAGTGGTTACCAGAGGGGAGTGGGTGGTGACAGAGACAAGATAGTCGAAGGGGATTAAGAGGTACAAACCAGTAGGTATCAAATAAATAGGATACATGGATATAATGTACAGCGCTGGGAATGTAGTCAATACTATATAATAACTTTATATGGAGTATAAACTATAAAAATATGGGGTACTACATTGTACACCAGAAACTAATACTGTGAGTTGCTACACTTTAATTTTTAAAAAGTGACTAAATGGAAAAGAAATTATATCAGTTTCTTACATCGATTATTGACTATTTAAGGCAAAATAGTATATGAGGCATATAGTGGTGAAGTGTATGACAAAGATTACTCAAAGGGTGAGAAGGGAGACGAGGGAAAATATACCATACGAGGTTCACATATGAGTGAAAAACAAAGTGAAAGTATTAGCTGCTCAGTCCCGTCTGAGTCTTTGCAGCCCCATAGACTACAGCTGCCAGGCTCCTCCATCCATGGGACTTCCCAGGCAAGAAACCTGGAGTGGGTAGCCATTCCCTTCTCCAGGGGATCTTCCCAACCCAGGGCTCAAACCCAGACCTCCGTCATTACAGGCAGATTTTTTACCATCTGAGCCACAGGGGAGGCTGAAGGCATATCCTTCAGGGTAACAACTAAAATAACAGGTAGATATACAACGGAAAGCCAAGAAGCCAAAATGAGACATCACAAAATAGAGCAGAAAAGCAGGGCAGAAGAACAGAGAATAAATCACACTGTGTTCCAGAAAGAACTTTCATAGTTTTTAACTCTGATAGGCTAACCTTCTCCCTTATTATACATTTTTCATTTGGACAAAATTTCCCTAGTGATTCTTTCGTGTTTATTTTCCACATAAATTTTAGAAATTGTCTAGAACTTGTGGAACACTAGGAGAAAAAATTCAATAGCTTTCTTTTAAAAATCACATTATATGTATTATTTTTATAACCATATTCATATATTAACTGGGGAAAATCAGTACATTTTTGGTGTAGATCTATTCTATTTGAGAATTAAGAATATCTTGCTGTTTCTAAACATTTCTTGTGTTTTTCAGAAGCAGTTTAACATTTTGCATGAATAGGTTTTTCACAATTCTGGTTAAGTTTTTCCTCAGCCTCATACCTATATTTGGTACTACTGTAACAGATTTTCTTTTAAATTATATCTTAAAACAGGTTATTATTATATATGTGAAAGGCACAGGTTTCCTTTTAAATTGGAAACAATCTCAAGCTCATAGACAAGTTGCAATCGCGATGCAAAAAGTTTTCCTCTCCAGAACCGTTTGCTAGTATAAGTTACTGAAACGGCACTCTATTGCTTCTCAAATACTATAGAATGTAGTTCGTACTAACAAGGACATACGTAGCCACCATCCAACCTTCACACCCAGGAAGTTAACACTGCTGCCACAATCATCATCTAATCCTCAGTGAAAAAACCTAGCTCAGTAGCCTGAATAAGTTGACTTATCTGATCAGCATCTGCAGAGATATATATATAACCGATCTCTCACCCATCATCCCCAAGGGCATCCCCTGATCCCCGTGCCCCAGGATCTGGTGACGCATTAGGTGGCCCCTTCCTACCAATGCCCTCCTCACCCTATTTGTCGTGCTCTGATAAATCCCACCTGATTGCCCCCACCCCCAAGAAGGCCCGTAAACCCCCCTTGCTCAGAACCCACCCATCCCTTGTGTGAACACCCTCCTTATCCCATGTGGGCATTGAATCTCCGCCTCACGTGTATTCCGTTACCTGATCCAGGATGCCCAATGCAGGGTGTAGGGTGAGAAGTGTGTCCACACAGGAGAGAGGCCAGGTGTGGACACATGCTCACCCGACGTGGGCTTGGCTTGGACACCATGCCCTGGTTACCTGTGGCTCCCCTGCCAGAATCCATATTGACAGTGGGCTTTGTTTCTTGATCAAAGCTTTGTTTCATTGCTTTAGAAGAGACTTGAGATCAAGGTGTTTAGGCCCCATGATGTTTTCAATTATATGACTCTCTCCACCTTTTCCATTGTTGGGACATGACCAGGATAATTTGGTTAAAAAATTGTATAGGGACATC
>NW_011494753.1:9634445-9638163 GCF_000754665.1 Bison bison bison | reverse complement strand
ATTTGGTTTGCAAATGGTATAGGGACATCAGAATGCCATTCTCTGGGTAGTGGTGGGGGAATTCTGCGTTGCCTCCCTGGCACCCACTCTCACTTCATGTGGAACTCCCATCCCACAGGCTCTTCTTCCTTGACTGCAACACTCCTGCTGGGAGATGAAATCTAGGGCCCTTCCTTTTTAATCTGCTGGGAGCTCTTGATTGCCTCAAACAGAGGGATATGGTGGAATAGATGTCATAGGACATCAGAAGTGAGGTAATTAAAAGAGCCCAGCTTGTGCCTGGCTTGTTTCTTAGCAGATGCTTCTTTGGGAGAAAGTCAACAACATGTCATGTGTGAGGGAGACTGACAATCCCAGAAACAGAGATGACTTGAGGTGCCTCATGGAGAGAAAGCAACATGCCCAGTGAACAGCCAGCACCATCCACTGGGCATGTGTGAGCGAGACAGCCAGTAATTCAGCATCCAGGCTTCAAACCTCCCTGATACCAAGAGCAGCAGAGGAATGCTAACCACACTGGATCCTGACCAAAATGCAGATTCATGGCTAAAACAATGTTGCTGTTTTGAAAAAAAAATACTCAGTCTTTAAGAACTGGAATAATCTCTCTTCAGCATCACTCTCACACACCATCCTGTATATACCACACCATGGTTCTCACCATCCTGTTTGACCCTTACAGTTTTGTCTCCTCCACCAGAAGTGAGAGATCTTACCTCCAAATTTCTCATACAAAGAGGCCTCAAAACACAATCACCCTGGTGCTGAAAGAGAACCACAGAAATGAAGACATTCTATGTCATGAATCTCTCATCATGGGACCCAGAATGCTGGGGCTCAAAGACCTGGTATTTGTTGATACAACGTCTCACTACCTCTACTTGTAGTGATTTTCTTGTTTTCTGCTGAGTGATGGCACTAAGCCAAGAGCTTATGGGTGCTTCTGTGGTGACCACTAAGTACACACTCCACTCAGACCCCAGGACCTGATCAGACAGAGGTGTGAGGCTTCAGAGAAATCTCAAGTGATAAAAGCCACAACAAGGCGGAGACACTGGTTAAAAGGCCACATGAAAGTAGCAGCTGCTCAGATCTGGGCAGCTTTCCTGCAGAGATGGTCCTACTCCTGCTCCTGGTGGCCCTTCTGTCCCCTACCGGGGAGGCAGGTGAGTGCCGGTCCCACCCTCAGAGGCACAGTCCCACCCCATACGAACAGACCTGCCCAGACGCTACACTCATGCACAGCCTGGGCCTGGTCCATCTAAGAGAATTTCTGAACTCAGGGAAACCTTGATCCCATCTCCCCTGTTTAAACTTTGGCTCCATGAGCACAGCGGGCAGGCTGGAATCTTTCTTTCAGGGAAAATCATCGGGGGCCACGAGGCCAAGCCACACTCCCGTCCCTACATGGCGTTTCTTCAGGTCAAGACTTCAGGGAAATCTCACAACTGTGGGGGTTTCCTCGTGCGTGAGGACTTCGTGCTGACAGCAGCTCACTGCCTGGGAAGGTGAGGAGCAGTGCCGGGCCCCCACCCCTCTGTGGAGCCCTCCCAGGGAACCCTCTTAGGAGCTGCAGACCTGTGCCACCAGGTAACATAGGAAGCTATTCAGAGGACAGGTGAGCACTGGGGAGAGAGGGACAGGTCAATGCCAGTCGCACATGGAGAGAAGAGACTGATCAAACCTGGAACATAAGGAAGCCAAGGTTGTGGCCTGGAGCCCATGGTGCAAATGTGAGAAATTCATGTTTTCCTTAGAGACAGTCAAGCTCGAGCAGGACTGAACACCCTCCGTGGACTACAGGAACTGCCACCCTGCCTAGGCTGCCAGGGAGCAGTTTAGGGATGCTCAGCCCCAGGGCCCACCGCCTAGAATTTCGCCACACCCTCCCCCTGCCCCGCCCCAAGTTTGGCCCTGTCCCAAGCTGTGCTCTGTCCTCCCGGCTCCTAGACCGTTTCTCCTGTGACTCCCTTTCCCTCTCTGCTCTCTGTGCAGCTCAATCAGTGTCACCCTGGGGGCCCACAACATCAAAGAACGAGAGAGTACCCAGCAGGTCATCCCAGTGAGAACAGCCATCCCCCACCCACGCTATAACAATAAAACTTGGGCCAACGACATCATGTTACTAAAGGTGGGGCACGAGGCTGCACTGATTCTGGGACACTTCCATCCAGGGTTCTGCATCCCCCATGAACCCATTCCTGACCCTCCTCCCGTACAACCCCTCCGTGGTCCCAATGCTGAGAAGAAGGCAACCCCATGACTGTCCTGCAGCCTCTGTGGGCCAACAGTAGGTGACAATGCTTTTCCTCTACCTTCAGCTGACTAGGAAGGCTGACCTTACGGATAAAGTGAGCCCCATCAATCTGCCCAGGAGCTTGGCGGAGGTGAAGCCAGGGATGATGTGCAGTGTGGCCGGCTGGGGGCGACTGGGGGTAAATATGCCCTCTACAGACAAACTACAGGAGGTAGATCTTGAAGTCCAAAGTGAGGAGAAATGTATCGCTCGCTTCAAAAACTACATCCCCTTCACACAGATATGTGCTGGAGATCCAAGCGAGAGGAAGAATTCTTTCTCGGTGAGATCCCCAGTGTTATCCGTGCAAAACCCTGGGCCCAACTGAGCTGGGACGATGGGTGGCTGTGGGAACAAAGCCCGCCCCTGTGTCCCCAGCCTGTCCTCCTATCTGGACACTGTCCTGTGTCCCTGGGGTGTGAGCACTGCCCCACAGTCACAAATGGGTGGAGGTTTCCTGCAGGAGGAGCAGCAGGATTGTCAATGCCAGGATGAAACCTCAGGACCAACAAGGCCCTGATATCAGCCAGGACCGCTAACTGAGCCCACCCACCCCAGGGTGGCAGGGAGACCAGACCTGAAGAAGGTGAGCTCAGCCCTTGCTCTCTCTACCTACAGGGTGACTCTGGGGGCCCGCTTGTGTGTAATGGTGTGGCCCAGGGCATTGTGTCCTATGGAAGAGATGATGGGACAACTCCAGATGTCTACACCAGAATCTCCAGATTTATGCCCTGGATCAAGAAAACAATGAGACGGTACAAACGCCAGGGATCAGTGTGACGTGTCCTTGGGGTGGACCCCTCCATGTTCCCTGGGATTGGAAGCACTGGTCAAAGTGTGTGGAGGAAGGTTGCCTGGAACTTAATAAACATTCATCTCTTGAAAAGAAATCACTGACTGCTCCGTTATTCACAAATTCGTTAGGTACCTTCTCTGTCAGGGAAACATCTGTTCACATTTCTGCTCTGTTAGCAGCTTCCCCCTCCAGCACATACACTGCTCCTCTCACCCCTCCCTTCCATTCTCTAGAATAAAGTCTTCTGCTGTACCTACAGCCAGCTCCCTCCAGTCACATGTCCCCAGTGCCAGCTCCCCCTCAGGCTGCCCGTGAGCTCCATCAGAGAAGGGAGACCCCTCCTCAGGAACACAGGACCCCCTGGTCCACGACCCTTGTGTCTCGTCCATATGCCCTCCTCCTCGTCAACACCTACTTCCCTCCCCCACATCCCAGTGTCCAGGGGGCAACGGAAGAGAATCCAGATTTGGAAAGGGGACCACCTGAGAAACTCTGGGGTCGAGGGGGGCACTGGTCCACCCTAACAGAAATGGGGGAGGTTTACAAAGGTGTAGCTCACCCCTTGCAGTGTTCCCTCCCTGCATCAGAGCAGGCAGAGCTCAGAAGCCTGAGAAAGTTCCAGGAGG
>NW_011494753.1:9630055-9632026 GCF_000754665.1 Bison bison bison | reverse complement strand
ATGGCAGCACCCAAAGCTCTCTGGGTGTCGTTACTCTTCCCCAGGCCCTAAGCAGTTCATTTTCTGCCCCAGTGTCTTTGGCATGTCCTCCCCCATCCCTGTGGTCTTAAATCCCACCAGTACTATCCCCACCAAACCTCAGCCAAAAGCTAATTGGAGGCCATTCAGGCGTCCAGTCAACAGATGTTTACTGAGATCCTCGGATGCGTTATGCCCTAGGACATGAGGATTTTAGAAAACCCAACTCCATAAACTCATAGGTGGATTGTTAGAAAACGGCACCAATCAGGATGTTAGCAGAGGCTCAGAGGGGTTAGGAGACTCCATGAGAATGAGGGCTCATCCATGATCTTCTGGGCTCCACCTTCTGGAAGGCAGTCTCGGGCCCCTTCATATGTGTGTGTGACTCAGGATGTGGAGAACAATACTGAGGTTTGGGGTTTAGAAAAGGTTATCCCACAGCAGTGAGAACCTGGAGGACTCTCCGCTCGTGTCTGTTGGGCACCGTCGACCCACCTTGACTGCCACCTTCCCGAACCTCCCTTCTAACCATAGCCTATCCCATCTCCCCATCTTTTAGCCTTTTCTTTCAGAGGAGATCACTGGGGGCCACGAGGCCAAGCCCCACTCCCGCCCCTACATGGCTTTGGTTCAGTTTTGGGTGAGAAGAGTTGGAAGAAGTGTGGCGGTGTTCTCATACAAAAGGACTTTGTTTGATAGCTGCTCACTGCAGAGGAAGGTGAGGGGCAGTAGCCAGCCTGGACAGGGACCCGTCCTCTCCCCAGGAGCTGAGCCCAGGGGTACCCCTCCTTCACCCCAGGATCCTGGAAATCAGGACCACAAAAGCTCATCAGACAAGCCATCTTATGAGCAGGACTAGGGTAATGAAAAGCTGAGAAACAGGACAAGTAGAGTTTTGTGGTTAGTGGGTCGGAGGTGAGAACAAGAGACAGGGTTGAGAAGGGTTGACCCACAATGGCCAAATAAAGCATCAGAGAAGGATGAGAGTGTGCAGTGAGAGCCAAAACCCAAACTCAGAGTCACTTCACAATATTGCTGAGAAAGCTCCTGGAGCCCTGCCCTCATGTCCCTGAGAAGCACTGGGCCCAGAGTCACCAGCCCCAGGACCGTCTGTCACCCAACTCCCCCTCAGCTGCTGCCCTGCCCTGGTGTCAGCTGCCTGTCACAGCTCCTAGGCTGTATCTCCAGTGACCCCATGATCCCCACACCCCTGCTCTGGTCTCTGAGCAGCTCAATCAATGTCACCCTGGGGGCCCACAACATCAAACAGCAGGAGAGGACCCAGCAGGTCATCCGATGAGAAGAGCCATCTGCCACCCAGACTATAATCCTAGGAACTTCTCCAACGACATCATGTAACTGCAGGCAAGGAAAACTCCCCACTGGCCCTGCCCTCCTGAGATCAGATCATTGCCTTCCCAGGATCTCCTTCCTCTTTCTTCCTTCCCATCCTGGCCACCTGACCAGTCTCAGGGGGATAGGTGAGAGATGGGTCCATGCAGCCTCATCATGGCATCCAGGCCAGAGGACCACCGGCTGAGCCAGACTCTTGTCTCTTCCCATCAGCTGGAGAGAAAGGCCAAGCAGATGTCAGCTGTGAAGCCCCTTAGTCTGCCTAAGGCCAAGGCCCAGATGAAGCCAGGACAGGTGTGCAGTCTGACCGGCTGGGGACAGGTGGCCCTGGGCACTCCAGCCACCACCTTGCAGGAGGCAGAGCTGATGGTACAGGAGGATCGGATGTGTGAATCACTCAACCCCAGGTACTACAGCCGGGCCACCCAGAATTGTGTTGGGGACCCAAGGAAGGTGAAAACCGGCTTCAAGGTCAGTTTCCTGCATCTAAGCACACAGACCCGGGAGGTGTGGGTAGGGCAGAGGCCATATCCTCAGCTGAGAATTATGGCTGGCTGGTCCTGAATCCAGTGTTTTTTTTTTCTTTTCCCTTAAACG
>NW_011494753.1:9603837-9627320 GCF_000754665.1 Bison bison bison | reverse complement strand
CCCTGACACCTATGGGAGCAGATGGGTGCTGTTCACATTGTACCATGAGCAAATTGCAGATTCATGGGTTAAGCAATTTTGGTGTTATTTTAAACCACTCAGTCCTTTGGTAACTGGAATAAGCCCTCTTCAGCATCACTTTCACACCATTCTGGCCAGCCCACACCCTTAATCTCACTGTTCTTATCTGATCATGATGGTAAGCTCTCCTCCACCAGAAGCAATAGAGCTTATTTTCAGTGTTTCCCACAGTCTCACACAAAAAAGTCCAAGACACAATCTCTGTGATGATCTAAAGAGAACCACAGAAATGAAGACATTTTTTGATCTATCATCCTGAGGCCCAGGTTTCTGGGGCTCAGGGACTTGAGATCTGCTGATGCAGTATCCCCACGACCCCACAGATAAGAACTTATCAGAGGCTTTTGTTAAGTTTTTACTCCACTGAGACCCCAAGACTTGATCAAACAGTGATGTGACACTTTCTGAGAAGTCTCCTGTGATAACGGCCACAACAACAGAGGAGACACTCAGGGTTAAAAGATCAGAAGGAAGCAGCAACTGTTCAGATCTTATCAACCTTCCTGGAGAGATGGTCCTGTTCTTGCTCCTGGCGGCCCTTCCTCTGTTCCCCACTGGGGAGGCAGGTGAGTGACGGTCCCATCCTCAGAGGCCCAGACCCACCCCACATGACACAGACCTGCTTACATGTTACACTCACGCACACTCTGGCCCTGGTTCATGTAAGGAAATTTCTGAACTCAGGTCGAATTTTCTTAAAGACCACCAACCCTGGTGCCATCTCCCCTCTCCAGCCTTTGCCTCTATAAGCACAGCAGGCAGTCTGGAATCTCTCTTTCAAGGGAAATCATTGGGGGGCATGATGCCAAGCCACACTTCCATTCCCTATATGGCATTTTTTGAATACCAGTTTTCAGAGGAAATTTTCAGCAGTGGAGGTTTCCTCGTGCATAAGGAGTTTGTGCTGACAGCAGCTCACTGCTTGGGAAGGTGAGGAGCAGTGCCTGGGCTCCCACCCTCTGTTGACCCCTTGCAGGGAATGCAGGAAGCTCTTCAAAGTCCAGGTGAGTTTTGGGGAGAGAGCGACAAGTGAATGCCAGTGGCACATTAAGAGAAGCAACTGATCATACCTGGAATGGAAGGAAGCCAGTGTTGTGCCCTGGACCGTAGGGTACACGTGTGAGAAATTCACATTTCCCTCTGTGACTGTCAAGCTTCTGCATGACTGAACACCCTCGTGGGCTCCAGGAGGTCCTCCCTGACTCGGCTGCCAGGAAACAGACAGCTCAGAGATGCTCTGCTCAGGGCCCATTGCCTAGAATTCTCTCTCCTCCAGCCCCACCCTGTCCCAAGCTGTGTTCTTTCCTCCCAGCTTCTGGACTGTATCTCCTGTGACACCTGCTCCCTCTCTGCTCTCTGTGCAGCTCAATGAATGTCACCTGAGGGCCCACAACATCATGGAACAAGAAAGGATCCAGCAGGTCATCCCCATGAGAAGAGCCATCCGCCACCCAGACTATAATGGTAAGTCTTGGGCCAAGGATATCATGTTATTGCAGATGGGATGCATGGCTGCACTGGTTCTGGGACACTTTCCTTCCAGGGTTCTGTATCCCCCATGACCTCATTCCTGCCCTTCCTCCTGTACAACCCCTTCCGTGGTTCGAGCACTGAGAAGAAGGCAACCCCATGACTGTCCTGCAGTCTCTGTGGGCCATCAGTAGGTGAGAATGCCTTTCCTCTTCTGCAGCTGATGAAGAAGGCCACCTTGACAGTTGCAGTGAGCCCCATCAATCTGCCCAGAAGGTGGCAGAAGGTGAAGCGAGGGATAATGTGCAGTGTGGCTGGCCTGGGGGAAGTTGGGGTAGATATGCTCTGTGCAGACAAACTACAGGAGGCAGATTCTAAAGTCCAAAGGGAGGAGAAATGTATCACTTGCTTCGATGACTACATCCCCATCATGCAGATATGTGCTGGAGATTCAAACAAGAGCAGGGATTCTTTCTTGGTGAGATCCCCAGTGTTGTCCATGCAAAACCTTGGGTCAGCTGAGCTGGGAGGATGGGGGGCAGTGGGAATGAACCCCGTCCCTCTGTCCCAAGCCTGTCCTCCTATCTGGTCTCTGTCCTGTGTCCAGCCTCTCCCCACCTCCACAGTCATATATGGGCAGAGGCTTCCTGTGGTAGAAGCAGAGGGATTTTCAACGCCTGGATGAAACCTCAAGACCAACAAAGGCCCTGATGTCAGCCCAGGCCCCTAACAGAGACCAGCCTGGGCGTCAGCGGGGAGAATAACTGAAAAAGGTGAGCTCAGCCCTTGCCCTCTCTGCCCACAGGGTGACTCCAGGGGTGCACTCGTGTGTAATGGTGTGGCCCAGGGCAGTGTGTCCCGTGGAGAAGAGTATGGGAGGACTCCAAATGTCTACACGAGAATCTCCAGCTTTCTGTCCTGGATCCAAACAACAATGAGACAGTACAAATGGTAGGGATCAGCCTGAGGTGCCCCTGGGATGGAGCCCTCCGTCTTCCTTGGAATGGGTGCGCTGGGCAAAGTGGGTGAAGGAAAGCTGTCTGGAATTTAATAAACTTTCATCTCGAGCAGAAATCACTGATTCCTCTTTTATTTACCTAAACACATTTGTTAGGCGCCTACTCTGACAGGCAACCATCTATTCACATCTGATCTTCCTCCTCCAGCACATACACCGCACCCCACCCCCACCTTCCAACTCTGAAATAAAAACTCCTGTTGCACTGACAGCCAGCTCCCTCCAGTCCCATGTCGCCAGCGCCAGCTCCACCTGCAGGCTGCCCGTGAGCTCCATCAGAGAAGGGAGACCCCTCCTCAGGAACACACGACCCTCTTGTCAACAATCCTCGTGTCTCATCCATATGCCCTCTCCTTGTCCACACCTACTCTCCTGTCCCCCATCCCAGTGCCCAGGGGGCAACAGAAGAGAATCCAGATTTGGAAGGAGGGCCACCTGAGAAGCTCTGGGGTTGAGGGGTAAACTTGTCCATCCTATCAGAAATGGGGGAGGTTTACAAAGGTGTGGCTCACTGAATGCAGTCCCTCCCCGCATCAGAACAGAGGTGAGAAGTCTGAGAAAGTTTCAGGAGGGCTTCAGTATTCCCAGGCCCAGCTTGAGTGTCTATCACAGCCCTGTCTTGGGGTCCTGGGTCCAGGGCTCTATGCAGCCTCTGATGTCTTGACAGCACATCCTCCTTCAGCCCCAAGTGACCTTGAGGGAGCTCTTCCATCTTGGGCTGAGCCAGCCTCTCCCCACCTCCATTATTCCCATGTAGCTGCTAATGCTAAGTCACTTCAGTCGTGTCCGACTCTGTGCGACCCCATAGATGGCAGCCCACCAGGCTCCCCCGTCCCTGGGATTCTCCAGGCAAGAACACTGGAGTGGGTTGCCATTTCCTTCTCCAATGCATGAAAGTGAAAAGTGAAAGTGAAGTCGTTCAATCGTGTCCGACCCTCAGCGACCCCATGGACTGCAGCCCACCAGGCTCCTCCACCCATGGGATTTTCCAGGCAAGAGTACTGGAGTGGGGTGCCATTGCCTTCTCCGTTATTCCCGTGTAGGTGTGTATATAAATATATTTATCGCTAAAGGAAAGTCATTGCAATAAAAAAATTTTGGATTCAGGGGTATCCTAATGTTTCAAAGGTTTCTTATAACCTATAGTTTATTGACTCAATTTTTCCTTCTATTTATCAATAATCTCTGAATTTTTTAATCTACAAATGTATTTGGGAAAGTTACTAGTTTTTAAAATATGCAGCTTAGGGAAGGCTAGGCTGAAGGGGAGTGGTTTGCTGAACATTTGCATGGTGAGTGAGTTTTGACTGTGGCAAAATGCATTTTGGATGGAAAAGCAACAGACATCGTAGTTAAATACAGAACATATAAATAAGAACGTTAAAAGAAGTACAGAATTCCATCATTCTCAGATCATCATTAATGCTTAAATATATTTCCTTTTGCTTTTTTTCCTATTTGTTCATAAGATGTTGTTCCTTCAGTTCACTTGGGACTGGGTTGTATAGAGCTCCTCATGCCGTCCTTTCCATTCCTCTTTCTTCTGTCCTCATACTGGTGAGAGGGTTGGGGTCATCTGCACATGTTTAGGATGGCCTGGCCCAGGGTTATCTGAGGCATGGTTCTCTGGACACTGGACAGAGAATACTTTGTGGGGAGTAATTATTAGGATGAGCAGCATCTGTATCTCTTTCACTGCTCACCAGTCACCAGCATGTTTGGAGAGGAAGCCCCTTCCCACTCATGAGCACTCTGATTTGGGTGGAAAAGCCCCCATCTCAGCTTAAAGGATGCTCAGCGCCAATGGTCCCAGGGATGGTTTGTTTTAGTCCAGTGAGTATCAAGTCCAGGACTTTTGTTCAGAACTGTGGGATAAGAAAAGCTCCCTATGTTGTGAAATATTTGCATTTAAAGAGGCGATTCTAAACACTCCAAAAATGTGAGGCTAGAATGGTAACAAGATGGGAAATGGGATTGCTGTTTGGGGCACTTGGGTGTGTCCAGGGTATGTGCTCATAAGGCAGGTCCAGTCTCTGCCTTCTCACGTGGCACCAAGCAGAGCCCCTTGTCTTGGTGCTCACCATCTTTCTCTCTACCCACAGATTCTAAGTCTACCTCTGCCTACTGTCAGCTTCTCAAGGGCAGGAACTGTGTCTCTCACATCCCTGGACCTTGCTATCGAGTAATTATTCATCATCTCATCAGAATCATAAAAGAACCATCAGTGGGGAAATGGAGATATTCTTGATTCAGTCACTGAGGTGCTCCTGGCGTCCAGCCCCTCTACTGCTATATTATGGAAGAATCCTTGCAGTCTATTAGATTAGTTTCTAATGGGGTGTTGACTACAAATTTTAATTATACATGATGGCCCATCTGTGGAATCCTGCCTCCCAAGGAATGAGCATTAAGCTAAAATGCCTTTGTTTACAATATAGGAAACATCCTGGCCAGGCCCATCAATGAAAGACTGCAGGACAGAAGAAACTGACACATCTTCTCTGGAGGCTGACTGGAACCAAGAAATGTTTGATGCCACTCCCTCCTCTTTTATCATAGTATAAAAGAAGCCTGAATTCTAACTCAGGCAAGACGGTTCCTTGGGGCACAAGTCCACCATCTTCTTGGTCTGCTGGCTTTCCAAATAAAGTCACTGCTCTTTGCCCAAACAACTCATCTCTCTATTGACTTACTGTACAGCGATGAGCTTGGACTTGGTAACACTGACTGCACCACAGCCTTCACTTTGCTGTTCCTCTTGCTCTGTGACTCTGCAGTGGGAGTGCCAGTGTGGTGACTGTCGTTCTCACCCATCCCACAGCAGAGAGCATGGACACACGTGGCGTGCTGACACCTGGCTGGGCCTGGGGGGTGCACAGCTCTCTGTGGGGGCACTGACCTCCCCTCCTTCTTTCCTCTATGCTTTGTGTCTGGAAGGAAGAAACCCCAGCAGCTGTGACCTGGGCAGACCTTCTGGAAGATGCAGCCACTCCTGCTCCTGATGGCCTTTCTTTTGCTTTCTGGGCTGGGACAGGTGAGTGACCATCCCCATTCCTGAGGGCAGAACCCATCTCACTAAACCTCCTGCAGTCCTGACCCTCTGCTCAGCTCCAATTTCTGAACCAGCTCCCATCCCAACCAAGACTACAAGCTTGATGCCACATAGACACTCAGCAATGGAGGGATGGCAGGCTAGAACAAAGATTTTCACCAAGAGCTTTCATGGGTCTCAGACTCTCTCTCACCATCAGGAAAGTGGGTTGTGCATTTGGTGGAGGATGTGACACTGCAAAACACGAGTAAGTAAAATCCCTCAATCCAGTCAGGAAGGGACAACTCAGACAAACCATCCACAGTATGGGAGTTTTTGGTGGACCCAGGTTAAGACCCAGAGAAAACTTCTCAGTGCTTCTCACCCTTCACTCCTGCTAGGAGAGAAGTCCAGGGTGTGATTGATCAGAAGTGGCTAAGTGACATTACCCAAAGCTCTCTAGGTGCCTTGAGTCTTCCCCAGACCCCAAGAAGTCCATTTTCTGCCCCATCTCCCCTGCCTCCCAGGCCCTCAGCTGCCCCAGGGTCTTTAGCAGTGCCCACCCCCATTCCTGTAGTCTTGGATCCCACCAGTACTATCCCTATCAATCTCAGCCAAAAGCTAATTGGAAGCCATTCACTCGTGCAGCCAAAAAAACATTTACTGAGGTCCTGGGATGCATCAGGCTCAAGGACATGAGGATTTTACAAAATCCACCTCTGTAAGCTCCTAGTGCAAGCTCACATTAATTTTATAATATTCCTGAGAAAGCTCCCAGAAGCCCTGCACTCATGTCATTGAAAAGCACAAGACACAGTGTCACCCCCCCAGGGCTGTCTGTCACCTCAATTTCCCCTCAGCGCAGCCCTGCCCTGAAGTCACTGGCCCATCACAGCTCCTGGGCTGTATCTCCTGTGACTCCACGCTCCTCATATCTCTACTCTGTTCTCTGTGCAGCTCAATCAGCGTCACCCTGGGGGCCCACAGCATCAAGAAGCAGGAGAGGGTACAGCAGGGTCAAGTGCTTTTTCTTTCCATGTAGAAAGACGTGCCTTATAAGACACCAAGCACCCCACTCCAGTACTCTTGCCTGGAAAATCCCATGGACGGAGGAGCCTGGTGAGCTGCAGTCCATGAGGTCGCTAAGAGTCGGACAGGACTAAGCGACTTCACTTTCACTTTTCACTTTCATGCATTGGAGAAGGAAATGGCAACCCACTCCAGTGTTCTTGCCTGGAGAATCCCAGGGATGGGGGAGCCTGATGGGCTGCCGTCTATGGGGTCGCACAGAGTTGGACACGTTTGAAGCGACTTAGCAGCAGCAGCAGCAGTGACATTTATTGTCCTAGCACCACTTATTGAGGAGGGAAAAAAATAGTCTTCTCCTCATTCTCTGTCATAAAACCTCCATCATAAACTATGTTTGATATATGTGTTCTTTAATCACTAAGTCATGTCTGACTTTTTAGATCCCATGGGCTGTAGCCCACTGGGCTCCTCTCTTCATGGGATTTCCCAGGCAAGAACACTGGAGTGGGTTGCCATTTCCTTCTCCATGGGATCTTCCCAGCCCAGGGGTTGAACCTGGGTCTTCTGCATTATTTGGTGGATTCCTTACTGTTGAGGCACCTGGATAGCCCTTGATACGTGTGTATCACTGTCCCAATATGTGTGGGGTCTCTTTTTCTTGTCCACTAGTCTATATCCCTGTGCTCCACCAATGCCACACCATCTTCAGTACTATGACTTCATTTGCTAAAGCAAGACCTACCATCTTGTTCTCATTCTTTAAGACGACTTGGCTATTTTTGGTCATGGATTTTTCCACATATATTTTCCATGTCTATTTAGAACCAAGTAAGTTACTTTCAATGGCACCCCACTCCAGTACTCTTGCCTGGAAAATCCCATGGATGGAGGAGCCTGGTGGGCTGCAGTCCATGGGGTCGCTAAGAGTCGGACACGACTGAGCGACTTCACTTTCGCTTTTCATTTTCATGCATTGGAGAAGGAAATGGCAACCCACTCCAGTGTTCTTGCCTGGAGAATCCCAGGGACAGAGGAGCCTGATGGGCTGCCATCTATGGGGTCACACAGAGTTGGACACGACTGAAGTGACTTAGCAGCAGCAGCAGCAAGTTCTATGAAATACGTCTTGGGTGCATTGAATCTATAGACCATTTTTTGGAGAAATGACATTTTAAAAATATTTTCTCTTCCAAACATAAACATGGAATATCTTTCTGTTTAAATCTTCTAAGTGTCTGTTAGTAAGGTTTTATAATTTTCACCATATCTTTTCTTTAGGTTTATATTTACTTATCTGACAATTTTTATGCTTTAAAACTTTTTTCAAATTTCATTTTCTGACAGTATTATCATGTATATAGAATATGGCTAATATTTAAATTAATTCTGTGCCTAGAAAATTTGTCAAACTCTCTTATTAATCATAATAATTGATTGGCAGATTCTTGGGTATTCTCAATGTATACTATATCTCAAATATTCAGTTTTATTTCCTCTTTTCCTGTCCTTATTTCTATAAATAGAAGCTTTCCTTCTATTTCTTGCTTAATTGTACTGGCTAAAATCTCTAGTATAATGTTGAAGAGAAATGATGATTATGGCTATCTGTGTGAACTTGTTTTGCTCTCAAATGGAAAAACATTCAACACTTACTCATTAAGTATAATGATTGGTATGGGATTTTTGCAGAGACCTTTTATCAGAATAAAGAGCCTCTTTATTGTTCCTATTTTGCTAAGAATCTTTAAAAATAATTAATGATGAATTTTACTACATGCCTTTTCCCCCTTCAGTTGAATTATCATATGGTGTTTCTTCTTTCATCAATCAACATGTTGTTATAGCAGTTGTGTGTGTGTGTGTTTAAAGACTTCAGCTACAACTTTATTAATCAGACACACACCAAAATGATAATCAGGAAACAGCAACAGGTGTGGGAAGGGAAGAAACATATATACAGTAATTGTGTATTGAATGAAAAGCAACTCATCCTCAGTTCAGTCAGTCAGTTCAGTCGCTCAGTTGTGTCCCACTCTTTGCGACCCCATGAACCGCAGCATGCCAGGCCTCCCTGTCCATCACCAACTCCCAGAGTCCACCCAAACCCATGTCCATTGTGTTGGTGATGCCATCTAACCATCTTATCCTCTGTCGTCCCCTTCTCCTCCTTTCCCAGCATCAGGGTCTTTTCAAATGAGTCAACTCTTCATATGAGGTGGCCAAAGTATTGGAGTTTTAGCTTTAGCATCAGATCTTCCAATGAACACCCAGGACTGATCTCCTTTAGGATGCACTGGTTGGATCTCCTTGCAGTCCAAGAGACTCTCAAGAGTCTTCTCCAACACCACAGTTCAAAAGCATCAATTCTTCGGCATTCAGCTTTCTTCACAGTCCAAATCTCACATCCATACATGACCACTGGAAAAACCATAGCCTTAACTAGATGGACCTTTGTTGGCAAAATAATATCTCTGCTTTTGAATATGCTATCTAGGTTGGTCATAACTTTCCTTCCAAGGAGTAAGCGTCTTTTAATTTCATGGCTGCAATCACTCATCCTCAGAAAAACCCAAATTAGAAATGATCTAATATTTTTGCTTATTGACTGATTTGACTTACATCAGTACTGAAATAACATTAGCCCATAATGTTCCTCTCCTATATTGGCATCACTGGGTTTGGCATCTAGGTTTTGCTAGTCTCATAAAGGAGATGTTTAGCATCTCCTTGCCAGCAGAAATTATCATCCTTGGAACTTTTTTCACAGATTTCCAGTGAATCCCTGTGAGCCTGAGGCTGTCCTTGATGGACTATTTTTGAAAACTGAAACAAATTATTTAACATTTATGGGAAAATTCAAACTTTCTGAGTATGTTTCATTAGGTTACTAAGGATTTGTCAATTTCATGTGTTGCTGTTCAGTCGCTCAGCTGTGTCTGACTCGTAATCCTATGGACTGCCACCCACCAGGCGCCTCTGTCTATGGAATTTTCCATACAAGAATACTGGAGTGGTTTGCCATTTCTTTCTCCAGGGGAACTTCTTTACCCAGGGATTGAACCCATGTATCTCTCTTTTTTATTTGAACCTATGTCTCTTGTGTCTCCTGCATTGGAAGGCAGATTTTTTACCACTAATTTACAAAATTACTGGCTTCCCAGTGACCTAGAAGTTAATATACATATGATTAAAACTCTGTCTTAGTTCTCCCACCATGTGGCTGTACTTTTCACCATCTCAATAGTGTCTTTAGTAATCAGAATTTCTTCTTTATTCATGTACACCCAAAAAAATGTTAATGTAGATCAACTCATTCATTATTATTGATGGTTCAGTTCAGTTCAGTTCAGTCGCTCAGTCGTGTCTGACTCTTTGCGAGTTAGTGCTTCTTATATCTGTATAAAATTGTTTTTACAGTGATGAGTGTATAAAGAAATTCTCCTATATTCAAAGGTTTAATTTTTTACCTTGCAATTAATTAATTTGAGGTATAGTGTTAAATGGTCAAGTTTCATTTTTATTCTGATATACCTAACAAATTTTACTATAAATTAATTTCATCATTATTAATCATTTTGATATTTTTTGTTTTCATTATGATTTTACTCATGGTTTCCAGTTGATCCTTGAATAGCATAGGAGATAAGGGGCACTGATGCTTCACCTGGTAGAAAATCCAGGTGTAACTAACCTATAGTTGGCCCTCATGTTCTATGGTTTTGCAACCAATCATGGATAGCTCAGTAGTCAATTATTTATTATTGAAAAAAATCAGTGTGTAAGTAGACCTATTCAGTTCAAACCCCTGTTGTTCAAAGAACCACGGTATTTAGCAGTTTATTTACTTAGTTTTTACGATATAAGGATTTCCTGCTCATATGCTTGTTATGAAATTCTAGTTTATACTCATTGTGGCATATTAAATATGATGTACATTTAAATCCTTTAAACACTTTTGAGACCTAATCTATGGCTTAATCTATGGTCAACATCTGTATGTACTTGTCAACTGTGTAATCTGCTTTTGTTGGTTAAGATGTTCATTATATATTCATTTTTTCATTAGCTATTCATAACTTCTATATCATTGAAGAGAAATGAAAGTGAAAGTCACTCAGTCGTGTCTGACTCTTTGCGACACCATGGACTGTATAGTCCATGGAATTCTCCAGGCCAGAATACTGAAGTGGATAGCCTTTCCCTCCTCAAGGGGCTCCCAACCCAGAGATCCAACCCAGCTCTCCCTCATTGCAAACAGATTTTTCCAGCTGAACCACAAGGGAAGCCCATTACTAATCTATATCATTACTAATCAATATATAGGATAAGTTTTAAAATCTTCGCAAATGATATGAAGATATTTCTTCCTGGGGAGCATCCACTCACTGCTGCTGTTGAAAATTCAGCCTTTGACCTGCCATTCATTTGAAAGTGTTTAATCTGTTTATCTTAATCTACTTGCCCTTAAATTTTCTGCCATTTCTTTATAATATTGATTTCTAAGTATCAATTTGTTTTTTTGTATTCTGGTTGAGATTTATCTTTTTCTAACCTCTAACTGCATTTTTGTCATCAGCTTAAAAAATAATCTCAGCTAGTATGTCATTATATATTACTTTTTTCCCTTTTCTTTCTTGATTTTCTCCTAATTCAACATATGTTCAACCTCCTAATTCTACTATTTTCTATATTTTTATCTTTATGCCTGTCTGTGCTCCATTCTGGACAATTCTTTCTGAGCTCTTTCAGGTTAGTTATTCTCTTCCCATCTTTGTCTAATCTGTTATTAATTTTATTCACTGTGACTTTGATTTTGTCTTTTTCATATTTTTTGCTTTTAGAAGCTGTATTTAGCTCTTTTTCAGATGTTGTGTCATTTTTTAAGATTAATGTTCCCTGGAGTGTGTTTAAAGCTAGCTTTTATTTCAGCCAATTGTTTTGCAATCTGTATTTTATTTTGCTAATAACATTATCCCAATAATTAAAGTTTTTTCTCTATTATTATCTATTGTTTCTTAGTCATGGTATCCTGTATTTTTTTGCTTGTTCATCTTTTTATATTTGACTATATACTTATTACATTTGAAAAACAATATTTAGGTGTAATTCAAACACTGAAATTAAGTGAATTTCCTCTACATTTGTATTTGATTTTGCTAGGTACTTTGGGAAACAGTCTGTAACCACATTAATGGAAGGAAGTTCAAGGTATGAGAGGCTGTGAAAATCTAAATAATACTATCTTTCATGCTATTACATGCAAGGAAGAGCCCATTAACTCTTTTTTTGTTACTCTGAGTGTGTAGACTTTTAATTCCCAGCTTATCATGGTGGGGGGCCTGATTAGACCTGCTTGTGAGGGTCTTGGTCTCTAATTTCTACATTCCTCACACTATATGCTCATTAACACAGTTCAAAAAACAAAAATAGAAGTTCAAATTTTGTGGGTTCAGAAAATTTACACAGAACAATAATAATTATCTAACTGGACGCTTGTTATTCCTTCAGTTGTGGCCTGAGTCATATCTGCATTGGCAGTTCTTCAAGGCTTTTCAGGTTTTTAGACATTTTAAACAGGTTTATTTTGGTAGTTTTTGGAGGAAAGATTGGCATAAAATGCTAGTCATTGTGAATGAAATCCCCTATGCACATCTTCATTCAGATGATTATATATATTTGACTCCCATTTCTTTGCATGCTATTCTTGATCTTTCCTTTAAAAAAAAAAATTACGTTAAAGTTTTTAAAATAAAATGAAGTGCTGAAAAAATGTAAGTAACAATGATTTTCAATTACCCAAATTCTAAGGCACTAATCAAGCTGTTATTCTATTTTTTACTTTTTCCCTCCTGTTTTCTGCATATTACTTTTTAGATGCATAAAGAAATTTCATGAGGTTGCAAGCATAAACCACGCATTAGAGAAAGGATTAAGTTCTTTGCAGCTTTAAGAATAAGTGATAACCTACAGGTATTTATATATGCAGAGAGGATCTTTAACTTTCATAAGATTTTCAAGTGGTCTTAAAACAATCCACAAAAGGTTGAGAATTGTATTAGAATTCAATTCTGACATTTTTGCAAAACTTTAACCATTCTGTGGTGCTTTCTGAGGCAATACAGAATCTTCCAAGTATTTTAAGTGTGTCTACCAACCCCTTGTGTTACTCTACAGAACTCTGCCATCCCTCTCTCTCAATGTTGAGTGTCCACTTCTTCATGTGTCACAGGTAGCACAGCAGTGAGCTACCTCCTTAGGTGCCAGCACCCGTGGAGCAGAGACGGGTTTACGTTGATGGGTCTATCATGGATGAATAGGATCTGAGATGTTTTTTCCCAAGGTCTGATGGCTGTCAACAAAATCAAGTCACTGGGCTTTTTCTGCAGGCAGGGAAACTTCTGGGACACAAAAACACTCAGCTCAGTAGGAAGCAAAAAAATAGAAGCCTTCCCCAGTGTCGAGATGCACTGAGAGTTTATTGGGGGCTCAAGTGACCTGAGAGAGAAGTGGTCAGTGGCAGAGCCTCATTCTTCCCTTTTCTTTCTCTGGCAGTGCCCTCCACCCACCCAGGAACAGAGCTACTCAGTGTGCTTGGCAACTTCTAGAAAGAAGTGGGAGCAGCTAGGGTCTGGGTGGGGCTCAGGACCAGGGGGTGAAGACATGCAGGTTCCATGCCCTGAGGGAGAAGGAGGAAGTAGACAGGTCCCAGCCTTGATGCTTGTGAGGACTTTACTGAATTTGATGGGTTAGGGGTTCTGGGACACCCAGCCTCCACCCCGGTGCCCTAGGTTCCCATTTCTGTGGCCAGCACTGACTCAGCAGCTGTGCGCGCTATTGCACTGAAGGCTTCGGTTACTGCCTTCCCCCAGGTCCCTGGCAGTTGGTGGGCAAGCCTCTTGGGCAGCTCTGGGTGATGAAACTGATCACAGCAGCAGGAGAATGGGACTGTGGATGCTCGAGCCCCCACCCCCACCCTCAAACCCCCACCTTCACCTTTGCTTCCTCTCCCAGGGGCTCAAAGTCTGGCAGGAGGAAGCAGGGGCAGCAACTGCTGGGCAGCCTCGCCGGGAAGATGTGGCCGCTCCTGCTCCTCGTGGCCTTTCTCCTGTCCCCCAGGGCTCGGGCAGGTGAGTGACCGTTCCCACCCTCAGGAGCCCAACTCCACCCGATAGACTCTGAAGACAGACCACCCAGACACTTGCTAGCTCTGTATCACTGGGCAGCTTGCATGAGTCCACCGTTTCCAGCTTCAGATGCTGAGGGCAGGAGTTCTATCAGGCCTACCTGGAGAGTCGCTATGAGAGTTTAAGTGATGTGGTGTACATAGAGCTCTCAGAACCACCGTGGCACATACTACCTGCTATATAAATGTGCTCTCTGAACTCAGTTGCAGCCCCTGTGTCAGAGCCTAGGAGATCAAGATACAGCGATAGTGGACCCATCAGCCCATCTCTAGATCCTTAAATTCATGAGCTGGACTCACAGGGATCTGGAAAGTTCCCTGAGGAAGAAAGTGCCACAGAACTTCAGGGAGAGGCGGCGCCAGAGGGCTCTGGGTTTGCCATCCCCACAGCAGAGAAACCCTCCTGTGAGGGAGGCCGCAGCTGGCCTTGCCTTCTGGGCAGGTGGGAGGGTGCTGAGGCTGGATGGAGAGCCAGCAGCACTTTCTGCAGGATCCTGGAGCCTCCCCCAGTTCTGCACCCTGCAGACCCCATTCTCACCAACCACCAGCTCACCCTGCCCCTGCTCATCTCTCCTGCTCCCCAACTTCCAGTCTTTCTGGAGCCACCAAGCCAATGTCCACACACCCGCCAGTGCAGAGATAATCCTAGTGCTTCCTTCCAGGGCAGATCATCGGAGGCCGAGAAGCCAGGCCCCATTCCCGCCCCTACATGGCATATATTCAGATCCGAAGTCCAGTAGGTATGAAAGTTTGTGGGGGGTTCCTGGTGCGTGAAGATTTTGTGATGACAGCAGCTCACTGCTTGGGAAGGTGAGAACTTAAGGGACTTCTGGGCACCAGCAAAGCAGGTCCAGAAGAGTTCACGAGAGAAGTCACCAAAAGCAGGGTTCTAGCTTGAATGGGTGAAAAAAAAAGACCATGTAGAGATTGGAGTACAAGAAGCAGGCCAGTGTGAATGGGGGAGGACCTGATCAAAAAGAACAAGACGGGGAGATGAAATGTATGCACTGGGGCTTAACTTATGACTTCAAGGTATTTTTGCAGTCTCTTGTTGGGGAGGCAAAATTCGAAATCACTATGTCCTCCACCACCTCCAGCTCAAGGCTGGGGAGACCTAGGGTGCAAAGTTCGGCCCCAGAGCCCTTCTGTTTCTGAGTTCCCTCGGTTGAGGTCTGGCAACCCTGGGTAGCCACTTGACTTCTATTGTGGACCACAGTTCCTGTGGCTCAAACCTTACCTCTAGGTTCTCTTTCCTTTGCAGCCAAATAAATGTTATCCTGGGGGCCCACAACATCAGGACATTGGAAAGCACCCAGCAGCGCATCCCTGTGCTCAGATCCATCCCCCACCCTGGATACAGTCAGCAGAACAAGAGGAATGACATCATGTTACTGCAGGTACCGACCCTCTGGTTCTTTAGCTGGGCAGCTCATTCCCAGCCTGGGGGGCTTCCTGTGTCCTGGGATCAGGGAGGGGGGAAGCCGGGCAGACTCCCAGGGCAGTGGCGGGCGTGGGGTGAGTGTAGAATAGACAGTCCCTGAGCACCTGCATGCTTCCTGTCAGCTGGCGAACAGAGCTCAGCGTAATCGATTTGTGAGGCCGGTGCCTCTGCCTCAGACTCAAAACAGACTGAGACCTGGGACCCAGTGCACCGTGGCCGGCTGGGGCCTGATCGGCCTGAACATGAGAACAGACACGCTCCAGTGTGTGCAGCTGAGGGTGCAGAGGGATAGGGTGTGCAGGAGACGCTTCATGTTATACTATGGCCGGACACAGATTTGCGTGGGGGACCCGAGACAGAGGAAGTCTGCCTTTCTGGTAAGACCACAGCATCTGCCAACACTGACAGGGGACCCTGGGCAGACTGGGCAGTGGGACGGACCCCATTCCCATGGCTGCAGTCTGGGGCCTGGATCAGAGGGATGTGGGGGGGCTTTCCCCCATGCATTTGGTGTCTGGGGGAATAGAAGTACCAGACACGCAGGATGTTCACGTGCAGTGTTTTCCTGGGGCCGGTGAGGTACCTTGACCTGGGTTGGGCTGGAGAAGCAACCACAGTCAGGGCTGAAGCCCAGTGACGGGAAAATTCAGAAGCTTTTCTTCTGCACCCCACCACCCTCCCATCTCACACACAGCCAGCACTGGAAGGAGCTCCCCTCAACCCCCGTCTTCTCTGAGGGTTGGCAGAGGGCAACAGGAGTGGGGAGTCCTGGGAAACTGAGTGTCCCTTCCCTCCTCTGCCTGTAGGGGGACTCCGGTGGCCCCCTCGTGTGCAGCAATGTGGCCCAGGGCGTTGTCTCCTACGGAGACAGGATGGGGACCCCTCCAGCAGTCTTCACCAGAATTTCCAGCTTCCTGCCCTGGATAAGGAGAACAATGAGACGCTTCCAAGAGTGGAGACCAGAGTGACATCCCATGAGACTGACTCTCCTTCTCTGGGGCAGAGCCCAGCTCCAGGGCAGTTCCCAGAGCCTTAATAAATGTCCTAGTCTGGAGTGGAAATGACTGATTTCTAATGTGTTCATTAAACATGATTCGTGTACAACAAAGTGTGCCAGGACTGAGGGTGAGCTTCATCAGGAAGATGGGGTCTCTTTCTCAGGACAAGTGAATCTCTATTCCCACTGTTCCGGGGTCAGCAGGAGCCTCTTCCCTCCTCCAAGCCATCCATTCCTCTGTGTCCCCTCTACCCACAGCCTGGGGAGGGATGGAGGGACCTACCTTTTCCCAGAGTAAGGTTCCTTGTTCTCCACCCTACCAGAGATGCCCCCTTAGTTACCTGAGAACCACACGCCATTGACCTGGGTAGGACATAAAAAACAAAGGAACAATTGAAATTCCATATGAGACTCAATTTAAGAATAAATGTGGCAGTGCAAATCACTAAACAATGAATTTTTAATAGATTGCAATGAAACAGATAGATAGTCATTTGGGGAAAAAAGATAAAATTGGGTCCGCATAATGGGATCAAAGATCTAAATGAAAATATCAATCATAGGAGAAACAGAAGAAAGAAAAAAAAATTTACTTTCTTAAAAATATCTAACAAACACCCATATCAAAGTTGTGCTGTTCACAATGGCCAAGAGATGGGAGCAACCCAAGTGTCTACAGACAGTCTTTCTCCCAAACCCTTTTCCACACCAACCCACTGTGCTGTGGACCAATGTTCTCATTCCCATGTGATGAGGGTCTCCTTCTGGGTTTTTACTCTACAATTATACAAAACTGCACATAATATGTTGGCTAAAATAACATGACTTTTACTATAAAGATTAGCCTGTGACTAATACACCAATATTATATTCAAATAATAGATTTCTGAAGTCACGTGGTTTAAAATCATGTTTTCACACTTTAGGGTAACTATAAAGAATCAGCTGGAGGTTCTTCTACAATCATCAGAATGTTAACTGGGTTTCCCTGACAGTCTAGTGGTTAAGAGTCTGTCTGCCAATGCAGGGAACAATGGTTCCATCCCTGGCCTGGGAAGATCCCACATGGCATGGAGCAACTAAGTCTGTGCACCGCAGCTACTGAAGCCCACATCCTTAGAATCCATGCTCTACAAGACAGGCCACCACCGCAAGAAGCCTGAGCACGCAACAGAGTAGCCCCCACTCGCCACAACTAGAGAAAGCCCGCATGACAACAAAGAGCCAGGGCAGCCAAAAATAAACATGTAAATCTTTAAAAAGTGGTAATTACTCCTTGCCATGTGACATTTCCCACCTGAATTTTTGCAGTTTCCATAATCTTGAGTAATCACTGAACACACATCAAATCCAACTGATATATACAAAAATGCTTCAGTAAACTTGATCATATGTTTACAGATATATCGCTTCAGAAGGTCATTTGCCTAATATTCAGTGTGAGTCATTTATCAACAAAATTTTAATCAGTGATACATCTTTGAAAGTAATCAGTCATTTTTTCCCTTTATTTGCTACTACCCACCCATAGGAATTATGTCTTGCTTGTATGTTCTAGGGGAAAACAATCTCATTATTAAATGTTTGCATTGCCAGGTGGAAAGAATACTCGATGGTGGAAGTGGGGGGAGAGAGCTGTGGAAGGGACCCCATACAGTCCTTCCTAAGCTCTGTGACATTTATTTTGAGCCCCAGAGCACCACCCAAGTCAAGACTCAGTTCCCAGGAAACTCCTAGTGCAGACTCATCTCCCCACCTAAGGATCTTCCAGCTATTGAGCCCCTTCAAGGCAGCCGCCTGCCTTTAGCAGCCCTGCTGGAAAGGTTTCGACGACCTCACCATGCTCACCTCCAGAGGACAGTTCTCTTCTTGACCATCCCAAAAGTCAGGTCCACTCCCTCTCACAGCTTAGCACCCTCCCCTAGTAAGTAAATCCCAGCAGCAGAGGTTTGGCAGGGGTCCAAAGTTTACTTAAGGAAAATATTCCTTGTTGTGCTCTCCACAGGCACTGGACACTGATCTCCCTAGTACTAGCCAGCCCTCTCTCAATCAGAAGGTATTGTTCTTCTATTTTCTCCTGGTCCCACTGGTCACAGGACCATTCAGCCGGCTGCTCTCAGATCTATCTGGATCCCGTGGCTTGGTCTAGGTCTTGCTCTAGGTCATCCCATCTTATTCTCTGAAATGAAGTCTGTCTCCCTGTGGCTTTCTAGTCATCCATACATCTCAGTGATATATGTCAGTGTTTGATATAAGTTAGTGTTTGACTAACTTGAGTTTAGTTGGAATCTCTGTGTTACTGTGACTTATCAAGTTATTTAAACTCTGTGAGAGTTCCTTTTTCATCTCTGGATTAAAGAATCCCCAAAGAATTCTGAGGATAAAATGACACAGTACGTTACAAATTCCTTCCAAAGTACCTGGTGTGTAAAAAGATTTCAATAAATATTAATTGTCACTTCTCTTTCTTTTACTTCTTATGTCCCAGCTCTGGAGCCACAGGAAGAAATTCATCTCAGGCAGTCCTTAATTTAGGGGAGCTATCATGTCTTTTGAACTGTGGTTTTGGAGAAGATTCTTGAGAGTCCCATGGACTGCAAGGAGATCCAACCAGTCCATTCTGAAGGAGATCAGCCCTGGGATTTCTTTGGAAAGAATGATGCTGAAGCGGAAACTCCAGTACTTTGGCCACCTCATGCAAAGAGTTGACTCATTGGAAAAGACTCTGATGCTGGGAGGGATTGGGGGCAGGAGGAGAAGGGGACGACAGAGGATGAGATGTCTGGATGGCATCACTGACTCGATGGACGTGAGTCTGAGTGAACTCCGGGAGTTGGTGATGGACAGGGAGGCCTGGCGTGCTGCGATTCAGGGGTCGAGAAGAGTTGGACACGACTGAGCGACTGAACTGAACTGATCATGTCTAGTGTCCTGTCAGTGTAACTCTCTTCTGAAAAAAATAACACCTCCAGCTCTTCATCTATTCTCCTAAAGATATTCTGGAGTCCATTCACCTCCGAGGATCCTCTCTTGTGGAAATTCTTCTCCAACTCCAAGACTGGGACCTCCTAGACCAAGCCATAAATTGAGTTTTCTCAAACCTCAGGATCAGGACTAGGGCTGTGGTTTCTAGAAGCACAAATATTTCCACTGCGTCCCCCATTCTTCTCAATATGTGCTGCTGCTGCTGCTGCTAAGTCGCTTCAGTCATGTCTGACACTGTGCGACCCCATAGACGGCAGCCCACCAGGCTCCCCCATCCCTGGGATTCTCCAGGCAAGAACACTGGAGTGGGTTGCCATTTCCTACTCCAAGGCATGAAAGTGAAAATTGAAAGTGAAGTTGCTCAGTCGTGTCCAACTCTTTGCGACCCCATGGACTGCAGCCTACCAGGCTCCTCTGTCCATGGGGTTTTCCAGGCAAGAGTACTGGAATGGGGTGCCATTGCCTTCTCCATCTCAATATGTGAGGTTTGTAGAAAGACTAGAGAAGGAATGCCCAGGTAGGGGCAGTCACTTTGAACTGGGGCTATTCTTCGCTTGAAAACAAGAACAGATGCCCTCATCAGGCTTCGGATATCTTTCAGTTGTCCTAGATGAGCGAGGGCATTTGCTTCTCACCTCTTTCTTTAGCTTACAAGATGGCCCAAAGTATGCAGAGCGAGGCCTCTCTAGCCTACCTGTACACATGCAGGGACAGGAAGGAGGAACCTTGGCTTCAACCTGGTTGTCAGGGGCAGGATGAAGTCAGGCAGGCTTGTTTGTGGTGACTTGTTCCCTCCCCAGCTCGCTCTTCATCCCTTTTCTCTTACAGTCTGTTTGCACAGGTTTTGCCTGCTCCCTATTAAGGTGTAAGTGATAAATGAGGTACAGGACTGACAATGTGATCATGCTCAAGGCTCTTGCATTTATATAAGAATCTCTTGCAAATTCATGAGATACAAAGTAGAATGGTGATTCCCAGAGGCTGGGGGGAGGGTAATGGGGGATTACTACTTAATGGGTTAAGAGTTTCAATTTGGGAAGGTGAAAATTTTTTTAAGATGGATAATAGTGGAGGTTGCACAATGATGTTCATGTACTTAATGCCACTGAACTGCACACTTAAAACTGGTAAATAGGTAAGTTTTCTATTATGTATATTTTACTACAATTTAAAAAGTAATTTAAAGAAAGAATTTCTTGCAACTCTTCTTAAAGAGTTCTAATGGTAGAAGACGTTATTTGGAGAAAGTGGGCAGCTACCTCTTCTGCACACAGATGGCATTGTTGGAGTTATTTTCCCTTAAGAGCACTCTGGTTTCTAGATCAAGGACAAGAGGCCCCGTGTCTGAATAATGTCATAGACCCCAGAAGTAGCTCCACCCCAGCATTTTTCATGCGTGAACATAACACAGAAGGAGAAACTGTAGGAGAGAATGAGCCAGAGGTGCTATCTGAAGAGAGGGCTGGGCTGGAAATAAAATGATGAGCTCTAGGATAGAAAGAAAGGAGGAGTGGGGGAAATCTTGTCCATTCTTCTATGATATTCTCTCCTACTTGGAGTTCACTGAGTTTCTTGGTTTTGAACGTTAATACTTCACAGTTTTTCATCAATATTGTGAAATTTTAAACCATCATTTATTCAAAAATTTTCAACTTTTTTTTTTCTGTTGGAGTATGCATGCGTGGGCATGCTTAATTGTATCTGACTCTTTTGCGACCCCATGGACCAGCTTGCCAGGCTCCTCTGTCCATTTTTAAGGCAAGAATACTGGAATGGGTTGCATTTCCTCCTCCAGGGGATATTCCTAACCCAGGGATCAAACCTGCATCTCCTTCATTGGCAGGCAAGGATAGGATTCTTTACCACTGAGCCACCAGGGAAGCCCTATATTGGAGTATAGCCAATTAATAATGTGATTTTTTTCAGGTGCACAGCAGAGTGACTCAGCCATACCTATACATGTATCCATTCTCTCTCAAACTCCCTCTTTAATTTTTTTTTTTCTGCTCCTTTCTTTGTCTCTTCTCCTTCTGGGACTCCCTACTTATAAGTTGCATGAGGTGTTCCACACATCTGATATCCTATTCATTTTTATTTTTTACTTCTGTTCACTGAAAAGTCCTAAAGCAATTCCAGATTTGTTAGTGATGACTTCACAGGGGCAGCCAGTTACTCTCCTGGAATAATAGCCAAGCTCGACACAGGTGCCTTCTGCCCTTGGTCCAAGCAGCAGAGCTAGATGTGGGTCAGGTGAGACAGGAGGAGGCTGGGAGGAGAACAGAGAGAGAGACAATTGCTGATCAACATTATGTGGATCCACGGGGAGCCCTGGAGAAGGGAGGCTTGAGCCACGTGTAGGGTGCAAGTATAGTCCAAGGTGGAGTCCAAATAGCTGAGGAAAGCTGTCTGTCAGAAAAATGTGATAGCACTGTCAAATGCTCAGGAAACCAGCTACAGAAATTGTGAAAACCCTCATGGTTCTATGTGACAAGATGCATTAAAATGATAAACACCTGCTTTGGGCTAAAACTATAGTTTATCCTCTTTGATTTTCTATACTTCCCCAAACATCATAAATAATATTTTATAGGTACATTAAAGACCAGTGTGTCAACACAGTGGTTTAATAAATTATTACAACATTGCTGAGCATGTTTGTGGCTTGCAAATTGGTGGTGGGGAGGAGCGGTAAACCATCAAAGCTAAGAAGCCATGTATCCCCTTTAACTGTCATGTCTGGGGCAGAGAGTGAAAATGAGAAGATACATGTTCCTCCTTGCGGGTAAGGCCTGAGCCAATACATGCAAAATATCTTAAACATTATGTCCAGTTTGAGATAAGATTCCAGAAGTCTTCTCATACCTATATTAAATTATAAAAGAACAAATAAAAGCAATTTAAACTGTTTGTCTGATTGCATGTATTCTAAGTAGAATCATAGCTTGGAACTTACCCTTAAGGCTGACAATGCTTAAATACCCGTGTGCAGACAACTGCATGAGCAAATATGCCTGGTTCCTCACCAGGAGCAAGGAGCCTTGGTGGGCAGAACCTTTGCCCACATCATGGTCTTTCCTGGAACCCACATTACCTGGGCCAGGAAGGACAGGAGTGAGCCGGAAAATTTAGAATAAATGATAAAGCTTTGTTTATCCTCTTGCTATTACTACCTGCATGCTTCCCAACTACTTTAATTTTGGGGTCTTTTAAATCTTTGAAATATCAACAAGTTGAGAACAATACTGGCTTTATAAGGGCTACCTGGGACTGGACCATAAAATAAATTCAGGTGCATTTGTCTGTCAAACCCACCTTCTCAAACTCTTCTATCCTGTCATTACCTTATCTTCCAGGTACTCTCACTGACACCTCACCTCCACTTCATCCGCAGTCTCTGGTCCTCACCCGCATCCCCAACAGTGTGCAGTCACCTGAAACACCAAGAAGCTGATGGACGGCTAGGCTCTTGCCTAATGTGTTCTAGGAAAGACTTCTGCTTGGTAATTTTGCGTTTATAAAGATAACAACAACAAACCTCTTCACCTGTCCAAAAAAAGTGAAGTTCTACAGAGTATAATTGGATAGTTATATGCTTTTTGATACCTAATGACAAATTCAAGGCATGGTGGGGTCAGATTTATGGTCTTGGAGGATCAAAATTAAAGGAAGGGGGCACCATTTCTGATTAATGCCACCAACCACACCCCCTCACCTCTCCCCCACCCTACCTCCTTTCTCTGTTCAGAAAGTCCATCCAGGACTTTCTCTAGATGAATTTGGTTGTGCTATCAAGGGCCTAAGAATGCAGCTCCTGAAACACCCTTACCACACAGACTTTTCTGATGAAAGCTCACGTCTTGGGAATCAATAGAACCAGGAGTAAATTGGTGGTGCCCGAGACTGCCCTTTTAAACTCAGGATTGAAAAAACCTGGAAGGAGAATTCGCATGCTTCTTCAGACCTGCTTAGCTTTTCAGAGAAAACGCTGTTGCTCCTGTTCTTACTGGCCGATCTCCTAACCCCTGGGGCTGAAGGAGGTAAGTGACTGTCCCTGTCTTCAGTGAAAGTCATGCAGTCATGTCCGACTCTTTGCAACTCCATGGACTATACAGTCCATGGAATTCTCCAGGCCAGAATACTGGAGTGGGTAGCTTTTCCCTTCTAAAGGGGATCTTCCCAACCCAGGGATCGAACCCAGGTCTCCCAAATTGTAGGCAGATTCTTTACCAGCCGAGCCACAAGGGAAGG
>NW_011494753.1:9599764-9603737 GCF_000754665.1 Bison bison bison | reverse complement strand
TTTACCAGCCGAGCCACAAGGGAAGGCCCTCTGTCCTCAGAGGCCTGGCTTATTCCAGTGACACTACTTTCCCAGTGCCTCTGCGAGACTATTGCTATGATGTTTCTCGCCTCAGTCCATTCCCAGAAATTTGCTAGACTCCAGATCTGCTGCTGGACACAGAGTGTGCAGATTACAGAAAACTACTCCCATGGAGACCTGGTGGGTCTTCTCTCTTTCATAGGTCACACCCTGGCATGTGGAAAGTTATTTATAATTAGGATGGCACAAGATCCTGGTGGGAGGGAAAGCTGAGAATGAGTGTTGTAACTTCCCATTCTCCAAAGCTAAGGGTGAGTTGCGTTGTCCCAGGAGCTATCGTCCAGAACAAGAATGAAGGCGCCATCTCACAGTTTCCTAGGTGTCACCCTCTCGTTGACCCCGCTCTCCTGAGCCACTCTGCTCCACCAGGGCAGGTATCTAGAACCCAGGCGAGCCTCACGGTGTCACCTCACCACCGATTCCATGGCCCTCATGGGGGCTGGCTTCCACCCAGGCCCCCTCCTCCCATTTCCCCACCTCACTCTGGTTTCTAATCCTTGCACATGTCCTCTTTGGCTTGAAAGTTAAATTGCTTAAAAAGATAAATCTGTGCTGAAATTCAGACCATATTAGGACCCAAAGCAATTTTGGAGACTGTTCATTCACATATCCAACAGCATTTGTGGGACATTTACTATGTGCCTGGCTCATAATGGGGGAGAAAGAAGCCATGAGCTCAAAAGTTTGGGTTTTTGAAACCAGCCTCATCTGGAAGTAAGCAGGACACAGGGGGTCTGAGAAGCTCAGGAACAAAGAAAGAGCCAGAGTAGGTCAGAGAGAGTAGCTTCCAGGTGGTTTATCTCGAAGACAGATCCCCACCCCCTCACATGTATTTGAAGTGCTCCAGAGCAAAGGCTGAGCCCCTCCTCTCTATGGGGAGATAAGAACTAACCAGGGAAACAGGTCACATTGCAAGCCTGCTGTGCTGCCCAGGGGAGCCTGAGGCCCCATCTCATTGAGCTGTGTCCCTAAAGACCATTGAGGACTATCATCCTCTGAACGTCCCATTGTTTTAGGCCACCTGGCAGTTCCTGTCCTGTTTCCTATGAGGACAGAACTCCAGGGAAATTTTCTCTTTCAGGGGAGATCAAATGGGGCAGAAAGGTCAGATGGCACTCCCCACCGTACATGGTATCTGTAGATTTTTATGACAACAGACAAGGCTGGAGCAGGTGTTGGGGGTTCCTGGCATGAGACAACTTCATGTTAACTGTGGCTCACTGGGACAGAAGGTAAGGAGCACAAAAGTCTTGTCTTTCTGGGAACCCCTAGTACCATGCTAGGCCTTGGTAACTCAGGAAAGGCCCAGAGCATGAAGAACTGATGCTAATCAATGGAACCATCTGATTCTCTTGGGCCAGGGCCAACCAAGTGTGGGGTACTGGGGGGAAGTGTTTGGAGAGAGGCCTGTTAAATGTCTGGATGTGAAAATGGTTTCGTAATTTTTTGCACAACAAAACAGTGAATCATAATGTAGCCTGTGAAAACTGTGCTTCTGAAAATTCAGTGGAAACTTGAAAAAGCAACTTTTTTAAAAAAATGAAGTATAGTTGATTTACAATGTTGTGTTAGTGTCTTTCATACAGAAAAATGATTCAGTGACACATGTACATATATAATTCTTTTTAAAAATATCCTTTTCCATTATGGTTAACTATGAATATAGTTATCTGCACTACACAGCAGGACCTTATTGTTTATCCATTCTATACGTAATAGCTTCCATCTGCGAACTCCAACCTTCCCCTAACCCCCTCCCAGGGGCAACCATAAGCCTCTTCTCTATGTCCATGCGTCTGTTTCTATTTTGAATATAGGTTCGTTTGTGCCGTGTTTTAGATTTCACATATAAGTGACTTCATATGGTATTTGTCTTTTACTTTCTGACTTCACTTAGTATGATGATCTCCAGTTGCATTTACGTTGTTGCAGTGGCGCTATTTCATTACTTTTTAGGGCTGAATGGTACTCCACTGTATATACGCACCACATCTTCTCTATCCATTCATCTGTTAATGGACATTTAGGTTGCTTCCATGTCTTGGCTATTGTGAATAGCGCTGCTATGAACATAGATTGCATATATTTTTTTGGATTAGAGTTTTGTCTGTATATGTGCCCAGGAGTGGATTGCTGGTGATAAAGTAGTCTTGATAGGTATCAGTCTAGTGAAGTTTGTAGTTGTTCTGGGGGTCAAGCCACCTAAAATCTTGAAATGATTCATAATGTATTGGGCAGATTTTGTATACTGAGAGTTTTTCTTTTCTTTTTTTTAATGTTTCCACAAGAAAGACATATTCTTTGGGCTATTGGGACTGGTCCTGGGCTGCCCTCTTCAACTCGAGGTTGGTGGATGAGTTGGAGAAAGGTGGTTTTCTCCTGGGGTCCCCACTTTTCCCAAACTCAGACAACCATGATCAAGGTTACCAGCCCTCACTTCTGTGATGCTGCTAGTTCTGATGTATCACCAGTGTCTAGCTTCTCCTGACTCTGATGCTCTGCCCCAGGGCACAGGCACCAGGTTTCTATGGACCGGAAGTCTGCCTGAGCTATCAGGTCAGGAGTGAAGTTCCTGGTGGGGTTTCCGTCCTAGAGCTTGTCATGGTTTTGTGACTTTCCAGACAAGTCAGTAGGTCTTCCAAAGCACAGAGGTTGAAAGCAGAGAAAGAGAGCGAGAGGAACTGTCTTTTGCACTAGTTTTTGGTGTGCAAAATGTTTTCTTGCCGAAGCTCTGCTGCTGAGGTTTACTTAATAAGGAAGTGTGCTGAGCTGTGAGGAGTGGTGGAACTGGCTTCTGAAATGGTCATGAAGGGAATTGTCCTATGGACATGGGCATGGTGAGGGCTATAGAAATCTTTCCAGCAGTGCGGCTGGAGGCAGACAGCTGCCTTGGAGAGCTGACTGGCAGGGAGAGGTTTGGAGGAGAGATGGGTCTGTCCTGGGAGTTTCCTGGGCATTCCTGACCTGGGTGGTGCTCTGGTGGTGGTGGTTTAGTTGCTCAGTTGTGTCCAGCTCTTTGTGACCCCATGGACTGTAGCACTCCAGGCTTCCCTGTCCTTCACCACCTCCTGAAGTTTGCTCAAACTCATGTCCATTGAGTCAGTGATGCCATCCAACCATCACATCCTCTTTTGTTCCCTTCTCCAGCCTTCTATCTTTCCCAGCATCAGGGTCTTTTCCAGTGAGTCACCTTTTGCATCAGATGGCCAAAGTATTGGAGCTTCAGCTCTGGGGCTCAAAGTAAATGTTACAGAGAGGAAGGGCTTCATCAGGGCTCTTCCACTGCTCTCTCCTCTCCCCCTGCCCCCACTATCAAGTATTCTTTCCATCTGGCAATGCAGACATTTAATAATGAGACTGTTATCCCTGAGAACATATAAGTAAGAGATAATTCCTATGGGTAGGTGATATAAAATTTACAGGAAATGACTGAATGTTGTCAAAGATGTTAACGTTTTTGTGGAAAATGGCATACACTGAACTTTAGGCAAATGAATTTTTGACAAGAAGTACCCATAAACATGGGTATCAAGATTGCCAGGAGAAATATCAATAACCTCAGATATGCAAATGGCACACCCTTATGGCAGAAAGTGAAGAGGAACCAAAAAGCCTCTTGATGAAAGTGAAAGAGGAGAGTGAAAAAGTTGGCTTAAAGCTCAACATTCAGAAAACGAAGATCATGGCATCCGGTCCCATCACTTCATGGCAAATAGATGGGGAAACAGTGGAAACAGTGCCAGACTATTTTTTTGGGCTCCAAAATCACTACAGATGGTGACTGCAGCCATGAAATTAAAAGACACTTACTCCTTGGAAGGAAAGTTATGACCAACCTAGATAGCATATCAAAAAGCAGAGACATTACTTTGCCAACAAAGGTCCATCTAGT